>NW_010967136.1:65859-76156 GCF_000463585.1 Tarenaya hassleriana
TTGATAACCTTTGAATCTCTCCCATGCGTCGTACAGACTCTCATCACTTTCCTGAGTGAAGCCGTGTATGGCTCTCTGTGCAGCTCGGGTCTTCTCTGGGGAGTAGTATTTCGCCATGAATTGTTCCTTTAGCTCCTCCCATGTCGTAATCGAGTTTGGCTCAAGAGTGTAGAGCCAATCTCTTGCCCGGTCCATCAGTGAAAAAGGAAAGGCCTCCAAGTATACATCTTCAATAGTCATCCCTCGTGCCTTCCTAACTGATCTGTACAGCATCTTGAACTGAGTCAAGTGAGCAATGGGATCCTCTGTAGGCCGTCCTCTGAAACTCGCCTGACTGAACATCGTGATGCACTGTGGCGGTAGCTCAAAACTGTCTATGGGTGGTCTGTTGATGCATGATAGGAGTTGGGTGTGCTTCGGTGCAATGTAAGAACCCAAAGTCTCATGTGCAACGTAGGTAGCTTCGCCCTCGGTCTGTTGATCATAGAGCGGATTCATGTGCTCTTGATTCTCTTGATGCTCCTCATCATGAACCGCATGGTCGTGCGTACTACTTGACCTCGACATAGCTTCTCTTCTCTGCTAATTTCAGATGTCTCTCAAGGTACGCTCAATCTCTAGATCATAGACTAAGTCTTCTCTCCGAGTAGAGCTCCGTGTCATGCACTAGAATCCTGTAAATCACAAAGAAAAAGAAGAACTCGAGACCAAGTGAATCCATAAAAAAACCAAAGAAAACAAAAAAGAAAAAGAAAACAAGCACAGATCTAGAATCAATAAAGATCTAGAAATAGGCTAACCAGTCCCCGATAACGGTGCCAAAAACTTGATACGTGTGTACCGAGTCTAGAATTTATACCCGATTCATAACTCACCGCAAGGATACGGATCATCGTAACACGGGGTCGAACGCAAGGACCGGTAGCTAAATCTAAATCTAATCGCGACTAAATCAAAGCAAGTAGAAGTGGAAGTGATGATGAAAATATGTAGAATCAATAATAACTAAGATGAGAAAGCAATAAAAACGAGTGAACTATCAAGCAACGATGACTACGGGCGTCGGGATCATATTCGCGTGTATGGGTATATGCTAAGCATGCGAGAATTACGATTATGACTTGTGTTCGGGAATCGTCAAGCAACAAATATAGAGAAATCACCTCTCGACATATAAACTCACTATCTACAGTTCTCTAAATCCATATCCCTATGTGATTTATCAAACTAGATGCATGAAGAACGCTATCATCAACCCTAGATCGATCAAACCATATTCCTATGTGAATAATACGATCTATCCTATCGATTTTGATCCGAAACCAAACCCATATTCCTATGTAGTTTAGAATCTAAGATAATTGACCAAGGGGTTAGAAAACATCAATCCAATAAAAGCACAAATCAATAGAACCGAAACAAATCAAAACCGAAATCCAAGTTATGGTTCAAACATATCCAAAACACATATGAATCTCTAACCCATAGTCGTGGATCTACTCACGGTTCATAGAAAACAACAAAAAGCTCATATGAAAAGAGATAAAAGAGAGGAAAGAAAGGCTCATGCAGATGTGTAGTCTCCACGATCGAATCTTCCTTCTTCTTCCCGAAATCCCGTGAACTCTTATTCTTCTCTCACCAAAAGCTATCCAAAGGTCTGTATCTAAGTGTTCTCTAAGGCTCTCTGCTCTTCTAAGACGTGGCTATGCCTTTTTTATAACCCTAGGGTGGCTCTCAAGAGTCATCTTCCCTCTAGGACTCTAAAAATCGCGAATTAGGGTTTTTCTCCGTCGGGTCCGGTTCCAAATGGAACCGGACTGGTTCCACCTTCTGTTTCTTGGCCTTCTGGACACTTGAACCGGATTGAAATGAGTGAACTCGGACCTCTTGAACCGGCCGGTTCCATTTGGAACCGAACCGGTTTCACTTTCTGTCAGATTTCTCAGGCTTCGCGATTTTGCTCATAACTTCCAGCTCCGATGTCGGATTTACACGATTTTGGTGTTTACGCGAAGCTCTCGAAGTGCTCTTTCTAATGGTAAAAGTCTCGCATGATTTGTACTTCTGTAAAGAAAGTTATTGATGTCACAACATGAGTACGGACTTCTCCTTTAACGCTCCAAATAGCTCCTTTCGAGTCCAATCATCTTCGAAACCTGTAACTCTGCAAAACTAAAGTACAGCCGGGTTTTGTGTCCTAACACGCCTAGAATGCCTATAAATGCATGTGGTTATCATGTAAAATCTAGACAAACTCTTATAAAAATATAGAGAGAAATAGGAGTTATCACATATGATACATCTGGACGAGTACACAACATGGCGTATATGATGGATCCAATTGCCGAGGCATATGGAATCCTATTCATGCACTCTTGCTCATCCTGTGTCTTTGGACACTGAATCTTGCTAAGAGCCATGTCATATCCCATTGGCAAGGCACCCCTCTTGGAGTCTTGCATCTTGAACCGATTCAAGACCTTGTCAATGTATGTACTCTGACTTAGACCAAGAAGCCTTCTCGGTCTATCTCTATAGATCTTGATTCCTAGAATATAGGCGGCTTCTCCTAAGTTCTTTATCGAAAAGACCGATCCTAGCCACGATTTTACTCCTTGCAAAGTAGGAACTTCATTTCCGATGAGCAATATATCATCCACATGAAGTACAAGGAAGACCACTGCGCTTCCACTGACCTTCTTGTAAACGCATGGCTCATCTTCGTTTTGCAGGAAGCCAAACGTTTTGACTGCCTCGTCAAATCGAAGATTCCAGCTACTCGAAGCCTGCTTCAGTCCATAAATGGATCTCTGAAGCTTGCATACCTTCCTCGGACTCTTAGGATCGACAAAACCCTCGGGTTGTGTCATGTACACATCCTCGAGCAAATTCCCATTAAAGAATGCGGTCTTGACGTCTACCTGCCATATCTCGTAGTCATAATACGCAGCTATGGCCAGCAGAATCTGTATGGATTTAAGCATCACAACTGGTGAAAAGGTTTCATCATAGTCTATACCATGAATCTGCCGAAACCCTTTCGCGACGAGTCGTCCCTTATAGGTATGCACGATGCCATCCATGTCGGTTTTCTTCTTGAAAACCCACTTGCATCCAATGGTCTTAATACCATCGAACGAATCGACCAAAGTCCACACTTTGTTGTCGTACATGGATTGCATCTCAGACTCCATGGCCTGGTGCCATTTCTCGGAATCGGAACTCGCCACAGCTTCTGAATACGACGTAGGCTCGCCATGTTCTAAAAACATGAGTTCGTCGTTTCCAGTCACAAGAAAACCGTCTCTTGTAGGCTCTTGGCGAATTCTACCAGATCTTCGAGGTCCACTAGGAGGTGTTGTCTCAACAACTTGTGACACAGGTTGAACTGTTTCGACCTGTTCACCCAGTTCTTCGACTATTTGTGGTTCTTGAACTTCTTTGAGATCTATTCTACTCCCACTAACTCTCTTGGAGACGAACTCTTTCTCCAAGAAAGATCCATTCCGAACAACAAACACTTTGTTCTCAGATGGGTTGTAGAACCAGTAATAGTTTCCTTAGGGTAACCCACAAATATGCATTTATCAGACTTGGCGGATAGCTTATCATAAGCCAGACGTTTCACATAAACGTCGCATCCCCAAATCTTCATAAATGCTAACCTGGGATGCTTCCCAGTCCATATCTCATATGGTGTCTTCTGAACTGACTTTGTTGGACAGTTGTTCAGTATAAGCGCTGTCGTTTCCAAGGCGTAACCCCAAAAGGATTTAGGAAGATCGACCTGACTCATCATAGACCGTACCATATCTAATAGGATCCGGTTCCTCCTCTCAGACACGCCATTCCACTGTGGCATTCCAGGTGGAGTCAGCTGTGAGACAATCTCACAATCTGCCAATTAGTCAGTGAACTCTTGGCTCATATACTCGCCACCTCGATCAGATCGAAGCAACTTGATCATCTTGCCAAGTTGGTTCTGCACCTCATTTCTGAAAGTCTTGAACAATTCAAGCGTTTCAGACTTATGTCTCATCAAGTAGACATAACCGTACCTACTGAAATCATCAGTAAACGTAACAAAGTACAGATAACCTCCTCAAGCGGGCGAGCTCATAGGACCGCCCGCATACATCACTATGTTTCTAGCAACTCTGTAGTCCGTTCTCCTTTTCTAGAAAAAGGAGATTTTGTCATCTTGCCCATCAAACATGAATCGCATGATTCAATCGACTCATAATCAAAAGAATCAAGAAGTCCATCAGAATGAAACTTCGCAATGCGTTTCTTGTTGATGTGTCCAAGTCGACAATGCCAAAGATAGGTCGGGTTTAAGTTGTTCGGCTTAAACCGCTTGGTACTAACATTAAAGATCGACCTGTATCTAGATGGTTCATCTTCCAAAATATAAAGGCCATTAAACTGGTAACCTTTACCATAGAATAAATCGCCTCTATAAATGGACAGTCATTTGTTCTCAATAACAAATCTGAAACCATCCGAGTCTAAACATGAAATCGATATGATGTTCCTGCTGATGACAAGTACAAAATAACAATCATGCAACTCCAATATAAGGACGGAAGGTAAAGTGAGATCGTAAGTGTCGACGGTCAATGCAGGAACTTTTGCTCTTTTCCAGACGCTGAGATCTACTTCTCCCTTCGCCAATTGTCTACTTCCCCGCAGTCCCTACATATTTCCACAAATATGCGAGGCACATCCGGTATCTAATATCCACGATGTAGAAGTAAACAAGTTAGCTGATAACGCAAATCTAGATGTATAAATAAGCTCAAGTAATAAAAAAACCTAGATACAGCGAATACCGCAAGGATACGGATCAACTGTAGTACCAGGGTCGAACACAGGGAATAGTTAACACTAAGAACAAGACTCGACTAAGAATCAGATCAGGAAATAGCAGATGGAATAGATGAATACCGAAAATAAAGCACAATAAATAAACTAAGTAAAATCAGATAACTAAACCACCGTAGCTTCGGGATAACCTTAATGCGCAGGGATTGTTTCTAAGGATGGAGAATCTACGAATATCGAACTCTAAACGGGGATCTCAAGTTCTAATATCAGATTTGGCTTTCTCAAGTCCTAAATCCACTATCCAATAATTTAACCTATCGATCTCTCAACCTAATAGATTAAAATATCAAATGCATTAACGATCACTATCATAGTTCCTAAACCGATTAACCTATCTCTCAATAGTCTTAATCAATTCATTCAATAAATTCGTTCCGACTCTAATCTCAACTCTCGTTGCAAATAAAAATCTAAAATCAATCAATCAACTGGCCAAGAAGATCAAAAGCAATAAACTCAATTCAATTAAACCGAAGAGTATCGATAACGTAGTCTCGAAAAATAGAAACCAAACAAATCCCTACAAGGTTAAATCCCTAGCTACAGTGAAACGACTACTCACTACCCATAACAACAAACGAGTTCAAATCAATAAGAAGAAACATAGAAACAGATAAAGAAGACTCGCAGCGATCTCTCGACGACGATTCTTCAATCTCTGCTCCCGGGAAACTCCGTCTTGATTCTCTCTCGAGTTCTCTGGCTTCTCCTGTGAACTCTCGATGATTTCTGAAGCCCAAGACGTCTCCTATTTATTTGCTTGGCAGCTGGGCTTCTTCCTTTGCTGAAAACGGAAGTTCAGATGCAAAATAGGAAGTTTTCCCGTAATGCAACACGGCCGTGTCGAATGCAACACGGTCCGTGTCAATTCTCTAAGCAAAAACTGCACTTTAGACATGGGTTGAACACGGACGAGTTTGAATCAACACGGCCGTGTCGAATGACAACACGGTCCGTGTCAATTCTCTTAGCAAACTTCACTTTTTTCAGTACGGACACAACACGGCCGTGTCGAATGCAACACGGTCCGTGTCGATTCTTCAACTCGAACATGCTTGACAGATTCGCTCATACCTTTCTGCTCCAATGTCGGATTTGTGCGATCTTAGTGTCTATGCGTAGATATTGAAGAGAGCTTTCCAATGAGGTAGAATACACGCAATTTAGACTTGTAGAGTGGAAGTTATTGGACTTGCAAGATTTGACTTTTTAGGCTTCGTGTTTTTCCCCGGAACAACTCCAAATGTTCCCGTTTCGTCTGTGATGTTCCGTAGTCCATGTTTTCCACTCCTTTTGCTCTCTTTTATGCATGAATACCTGTTTTGACACCAAAGAAAGCAACCAAGTAATATCGAGACCAAATGTGCTCTAGAATGCCTATAAATATGCAAAACCGAGTAAAATGCACTAGACATCCTATACCAAAATGTCACCAAAATACATGTCATCAAACTCCCCCAGACTTAAACCTTGTCGCGTCCTCGAGCAAATACTCCATGAAAAGCGGTCTGAAAGGAGGGCGAGACAATGACATAACTCAAAATGATAATCGAGAGCGAAACCTCTATCCGACCTAGATCCCCGTGAACAATGATCAAGTCTGTCTAGTATGATCTCCATCTCTAAAGGATAGTCTTTCCTAACTATGGGATCTATACCGCTACCAAGAACCAATCCAAGAACTTCAATCATCTACCAAGCATGTTTCTCGAACCTATCACGCCATTCTACCTAATCGTATCAAGTATACGCTTTTGGTATTCATTCTTTTTCTTCTTCTTTTTTTTCATCTAGCTAGATTTTTTTTCTTTTACTAGCATCTCGGGTTCCTAGGACGTTGAAGTTGAAGGGTTCCTAATCAATTTTTTTTTCGATTTTGTTTATTGGATAACCCGACCCACAACTTAGACCCGAACCATCAAATCGATGCACTCATGTCCTCGAACGACTTTCGTTGACGAGATCATGACAGCGGAGTGTCGAGATGCTTACTATCTTTTTCTGCACATGAAGAAATAAGCATGCATTTGATAATAGACTTTACCGATTTCAACAAACATGGGAAAGGTTCTTATAGAAACTTTTCTACTTGGCTAGACAACATCGGTCCCATGGGTTCCAACCAACGATTTCTATCCCACAAGCCATTCTAGAAAATCCTAAAGGTCAAGCAATAAATTCAACAAAATATAACCACGTTCAACGGATCACAATGTTTTCAAGACGTTTCTACTCTCTCATGCCATAGATCATTACATCAATACTCAAAACGATTTTATGCACGTGATCTTATATGTCCTAAATACTATATGTAAATGCATAACCCTAACAACAAACTATATGATCCTAATGCATCCTATATGCACATGAAACTAAAAAGTGAAAATGCATGCAATACTACTCTATATGGATATGGTTTGGCGTTAGACGAATTCTCCCCCAGACTTGAACTGGACACTGTCCTCGGTGTCAATTCTTGTCTAGTAGAGGCAACCAATAAGACGAGTCAAAAGAGAAGCAAATAAAAAAAGGGAAAAGAATACTTAGCTCGCGATGTTCGTTCACTCGCACTTAAGTCTGCCTACATCTATCGCATAGCTAGCTTCCTTGCCTTCTCAATTCCTCATTAGAACTCAACCTGGTGATAAGGGACACAAACCAATATTCGATAAGTCTGCCTACGTCTATCGCATAGCTAGCTTCCTCGCCTCCGCATTAGAACTCAACCTGGTGATAAGGGACACAAACCAATATTCGATGCAAAAATAAACAGAAAGGAAAGAAAACTAACCTAAAAACTCGGGTTGCCTCCCGGGAGCGCTTGTTTAGGGTCTTTAGCTTGACCAAACTCTCTCAACTACCAGATGGGTCTAATGGGCGAAGATTAACGATCTTCTGCCAACCTGAATCATGAAGTTTAAGAGCATCTCTACAACAAAATGAGTTTGAGAAACGAGGCGTACCTAGTAGAGAAAAATCTGGTGGTGATGCATGAGATTCGAGCCCGTTCTCACGATGGTCTGATGAGTTAGTGACATGTTTAACCATGTTAGCTTCTTTCTTACCTTTTGTCCTATCTGGGTCTGGTCCTCTCTTAACCTTGTGTATGTGGTCCTGGTTCTTAGGCGTTTTGAGCTTGTAAACTGAACAAATAGATTTCACACTTTCGTCTAGATTGTCATTTTGATTGAGCATGAATTCTATTGTCTCGTCTCCAATGGACATAGTAAGACGACCCGCTCTGACGTGGATGACGACATCTGCTGTGTTGAGAAAGGGACGCCCTAGAATGATAGGCATGCTTGAATCTACATCCATGTCAAGAACCACAAAATCGACAGGTATGTAATAATCACCCACCTTAACTGGCATATCCTCTAGTATACCTGCAGGTCGTTTGGTCGACCTATCTGCCAACTGTAATATCATTTGTGTGGGTTTGAGTTCACCCACACCTAGTCTCTTGAAGATCGACAATGGCATTAGGCTTACGCTTGCTCCTAGATCACATAATGCCTGTTCAATAAAGAGATTGCCCAGTTTGCAAGCAATGGAGAAACTACCTGGGTCTGCCATCTTACGAGGCAAATCGTGCTGAAAAACGGCACTGCACTCTTTGGTTAATGCTACTGTCTCCTTCTCCACTGTCTTCTTCCTAGCCAGAATATCCTTGAGAAATTTGGCATAAGAGGGATTTGAATGATTACCTCATGAAAAGGTATTGTGATCTCCAATTTCTTTATCATGTCTGTGAAGCGCTTAAACTGGCTGGCATCTTTTTGTTGCACAAGTCGTGAAGGGAATGGAACTGGAGGAGGTCTGGGAGGTGGAGGTACATACTTTGGTTCTTCCTCACATGTTATCTTAACTGGAGTATCTGCAGACTGAATGTTAGAGGTGATCGCAGATCTAGAGTAAAAAGACTCACCTTTTTCAAGAGTAGGGGGGACGACATCCTCAAGTTGCTTCCCGCTTCTTAAGAACACTGCATTGCAGTGCTCTCTAAGATTTATCTCGGGTTTACCTGGAAGTGATCCTTGAGGTCGCGAAGGTATAGAGGCAGCAAGTTGAGCTATTTTATTATCGACAAGCTTGAAATGGGCGTCGGTCTTCTGTTGATGTTTACGCATCTCGGTGCGAATGACTTCTTGGCCCTGCATAAGCTGTGCGAACATAGACTTAAGATCGAGGTCAAAATCTACCTGTGGTGGAGGCGGAGACGGAGCGTAATTCTGCTGAGATTGAAAAGGCGCTAGGTAGTGTTGAACGACCTGATTTTGATGTTGCGGGGGAGCTCGAGGTCGAGGTTGATATCCTTGAGAAAGACCCTGATTAGACGGACCACCGAAATTTCCATGGGGAGTATTCAAGACGTTGGAAGAATTCGTGTACGAGAAGTTTGGATGATTCTTCCACCCCGAATTGGACACGTTCGAGTACAGGTTGTTATCTACATAGTAGACGTCTTCGATCTTATACCCGTTGGCTGATGTGTCTAAGTCTGAGATCTGATGGGCATTCTCAACCTGCATTTTAAGTTTTGCCAATTCTGCACGTAATGCCTGAATTTCAGATAGACTTTCCTTACCTGCATGACTGTCTTTGAGGCTAACGTTTCTGATAAACTCGTGAGAGGGAGCACACTCGTTGGCCATCTTGTTGATTTGTTGTTCTATGAAGTTGAATGATTTTTCATTGAGGCTTCCTCCACATGCTACTCGAATAAGAACTCGAGTGTCCTCCTTTAATCCTTGCAAGAAAGTGGAAATAAGGTACCTTTTATCCCATCCATGGTGAGGACATGTTCTCTGGTATCCTTGAAAGCGATCCCAAGCTTCACGTAAGGATTCATCAGGTTCCTGCAAAAATGAGTTAATTTGTTGTTTCGCGAGCTGGGTCTTGCTAGCGGGGAAGAACCACTGCATGAACTTTTCTTGCATTTGTTCCCATGACAATATGGAATATGGAGGTAGTGTGTAGAGCCATTCCAGAGCAGTATCCATTAAGGAGAATGGAAAGGCCATGAGCATGAGAGACTCATCGGTAACTCCGCGGACTGTCCTCACCGACTGGCATAGTAGCTTGAATCGAGTCAAGTGAGGGATTGGATCTTCATTAGGTTTGCCCCAGAAAGCTGATGAGCTCAACATATTGATGAATGCCGGTTGAAACTCAAAATTGTTACGGTCGATATCAGGCCGGCGAATGCATGAGAGCTGCTGAATGTACTTAGGCTGAAGGTATGCCCCATAAGTGTCATTGTTGTTCTCAGCAACTATAGCACGTTCCTCCATCTTTCTTTGTTGTCGTTTCTTCTTTCGATTGCGCTTAGCGGACTTCTCGATTTCACGATCAAGAGGTACTAGGTTATCAGACCCAGAACTTCTTTTCATACACCGGGAAACCT
>NW_010967136.1:76497-77087 GCF_000463585.1 Tarenaya hassleriana
AAATATCGAACTCTAATCGGGGATCTCAAGTTCTAATATCAGATTTGGCTCTCTCAAGTCCTAAATCCACTATCCAATAATTTAACCTATCGATCTCTCAACCTAATAGATTAAAATATCAAACGCATTAATGATCACTGTCACAGTTCCTAAACCGATTAACCTATCTCTCAATAGTCTTAATCAATTCATTTAATGAATTCGTTCCGAATCTAATTCCAACTCTCGTTGTCAATCAGAATCTAAAATCAATCAATCAACTGGCCAAGAAGATCAAAAGCAATAAACTCAATTCAATTAAACCGAAGAGTATCGATAACATAGTCTCGGAAAATAAAAACCAAACAAATCCCTACAACGTTAAATTCCTAGCTACAGTGAAACGACTACTCGCAACCCATAACAACAAACGAGTTCAAATCAATAAGAAGAAACATAGAAACAGATAAAGAAGACTCATAGCGATCTCTCGACGACGATTCTTCAATCTCTGCTCCCGGGAAACTCCGTCTTGATTCTCTCTCGAGTTCTCTGGCTTCTGCTGTGATCTCTCGATGATCTCTGAAGCTCAAGACGTCTCCTATTTATTT
>NW_010967136.1:77214-84452 GCF_000463585.1 Tarenaya hassleriana
GTCCGGATGCAAAATAGGAAGTTTTCCCGTAATGCAACACGGCCGTTCGTAATGCAACACGGTCCGTGTCAATTCTCTGAGAAAAACTGCACTTTAGACATGGGTTGAACACGGGCGAGTTTGAATCAACACGGCCGTGTCGAATGACAACACGGTCCGTGTCAATTCTCTGAGCAAAACTTCACTTTTTTTAGCACGGACACAACACGGCCGTGTCGAATGCAACACGGTCCGTGTCGATTCTTCAACTCGAACATGCTTGACAGATTTGCTCATAACTTTCTGCTCCAATGTTGGATTTGTGCGATCTTGATGTCTATGCGTAGATATTGAAGAGAAATGAGGTAGAGAACACACAATTTGGACTTATAGAGTGGAAGTTATTGGACTTGCAAGATTTGACTTTTTAGGCTTCGTGTTTTTCCCCGGAACAACTCCAAATGTTCCCATTTCGTCTGTGATGTTCCGTAGTCCATGTTTTCCACTCCTTTTGCTCTCTTTTATGCATGAATACCTGTTTTGACACCAAAGAAAGCAACCAAGCAATATGGAGACCAAATGTGCTCTAGAATGCCTATAAATATGCAAAACCGAGTAAAATGCACTAGACATCCTATACCAAAATGTCACCAAAATACATGTTATCATTAGCCTCTATAACGAAGATACCAGAATTTGAAGCTTCTGCAAGCTTCTTCTTCCTCTGATCTTCCAGGTAGAGTCTGCAATTTCTATACCAATGGCCAACAACATGACAGAAATAACACTCTTCCTTCTTGGGTTTGGACTTAGACTTAGTGACAACACTTGTCACTTTCCTCTTGCCCTTATCTTTGGAACGCTTCCTTTTGCTGGAACTCTTTCCAACAACCACCATATCATTCTTCCCTTGGCTCCCACCTTTCACTTGGAATGACACATTCAACTGATCAACCATCAATGAATTGTCCATGTCATCTAATTGCTCACGCAATTCCGAAGACATCTTTCCAAGCATCAAGCTAGACACGTCCAGATCATCATCCTCATGCTTCCAATAAGTATCAATGATCGAACCAAAAGCCGTGGTCAGAGGCTTATCCTTCATAAAGATAGATCGCATGGTGAGATTAACCAGATTCCTGCAACAGATATGTACTACAGAAAAAGACAAACGAACAGACAGAAAATATACAAGTCGCTTAGTACACATACTAACACAGACAATAGATGCAATATGACAGGCTCCCACTAAGAAAAAACACCCTCAATGAGTTTCTAAGTGAGTTAGGATCCATATTTCACATGCTTTTGAGTCAGCTAAGGCATGACGCTCAAAACCATGCTATTTAGGTAGACAACACATTGTCAATCACATCCTATGCGATTCCTAGATGAGTATGGGATAGTGATACGCTATCACTGCATGTTCCTCATCCCATCCTTACCATCAGGTTCAAGTCCGATTTGATAACCCAATTCAAGCTCAACCATATTTGAGCTATGAGAATCACGATTTCTCCATACTGCCTCACCAAGATAGTCAGGTACGCTCAGCTAGGGCATGACCCGTAACCATGACGATCGAGGCCTTGATAGCTGCTCTACTAATGGGCGGTAATAGCTTGAGATTAAACATGACGCTTCGTTTGACTTGAACACCAAGATACCTTGACTGAATTCAAGTCATTCCAGTCAAGTTATTCTGATCAACTAAGTTGAACTACTTTTAGTTCGATTGAGTCGTCTATGTGCAGAATCTCTTGGCCAAACAACAATTATTTGCCTTAGATTCGGTACCAGAACCCTCTCAAGATCCTAATTCAGATATTTGACTCGAGACAACGATTGCGCAATCAAAACTCTGAATTATGGATTGTCATCGAGCTTGGTCTTATGTGAGGCTTTGATTCCAATTCTGATAATTGATCTGACACAACGATTGTTCGATCAAAAACCTAAATTTTGGAATCTCGGATTGTCCGAGGTCCAGACCGGTCGTGACTGTGGATCGATCGGTCTAACCAGTTCAGACCGTTCTGAATTGTTTGGTCTTGGTCCGAGACCCAGACCGATCGGTCCAACCTTTGGACCGAACGGACTGCTAACTGATCTCGAAGTCCTAGACCGGTCGGTCCAACCTTGGATTGATCGGTCCATTCTCTCAGACCGAGTGCAGACCGACCCCGAAGACCGAACGTTCCACCAGACCCAGACCGATCGGTCCCAAGACCAGACCGGTCGGTCTGTCGAACGTGATCCGACATCCTCTTGTGGTCATCGGTCCAGACCGGTCGGTCCAACCCTTAGACCGGTCGGTCTGACCTAATTTGACCTAAAAGGAACAACCGTCGTCACGCGTAGACCGATCAGTCTACACTCTAGACTGATCGGTCCACGTGACGGACAGACTTCGGATCTCGGTTTCGGGTCTCGAAAACTAGGGTTTTCATCCCCGTTTCGACGCACCGTCAAGCCTTCCACGAACCCTCGCTCATCCATGCATCATTCAACAATTAATCAAAATCATCAAACATGCATAGATCTAATGTTTACATGCACTCTAACAATTAAAATCATGAAAACATGCAAAGATCTATTGTTTACAAGCGCTTTAACAATTAAAATCATGCAAACATACAAAGATCTATTGTTTACATGCACTTTAACAACTAAAATCATGCAAACAAGCAACAGGCACGACGATATACCGAGAACCAGGCTCTGATACCACTGTAGGGTTTCCACGGGTTCCTAGCATGCGATCTCATCGATTTAGGGTTGGTTTTTAGGTTTTATGCAGCGGAAGAAAAAGATCTAAACCTAGCAAAATGTCATACAAAACCAATTGTGCAATAACCCGAAAGAACGTGTATATCACCATGGGATTTGAATACTTACCTCGTTCTATCAAAATCTGAAAGTATCAATCAATCCAGGCCTGTTTTAATCACCAAGAGTTGAAAGTACAACTCCTCTACACGTATCCACACCGGAGGGATGAATTCCAACACTTTGGAACGTATCTGCTAGGATTTGTGAAAAGAAAACGACGTCCTAGACTTGGAATCGATATTCCAGGGTTTAGAACTCAAAAAAAACCTTCTCCAATGCTCTAGAATGTGTCTAGGACTTGTTAGGTTGATTACCTAGGGTTTGTGGCAGCTCCCCTGATCAATAGGATTGCCTAAACCCTAAAAACGCGAAAAAGGAAATTTTCCCGAAAGTCGGACCATCCGATCTAGGTCTGGACCGGACGGTCTGATCCCTATGCGGAACGGACGGTCCGTTTCTACGCAGAATGGACGGTCTGCACGCCTGGACCGTCCGGCCCAGGTCTGGACCGGACGGTCTGGCCCTTGCGGAATGATCGGTCTATTCCTCAACGGAATGGACGGACTGACACGGCTGGACCGTTCGGTCCAGGTCTGGACCGGACAGTCTGGCCGTCTGGAACCCTTCCAACTCGTTCCGTCATTCCTTCTCACGTCGTTCTCTTCACGTGTGATCCATCACCAATGGTGTGTGACCCTGTAGGCCCATTCGAAGTGGTAGTGGCTTCGGAAACCCTTTTCCGAACCACAAGTCATGGTTAGCCTCTAGCAAGACGCCATAACCACCCACCTAGAATATAGTTAGAGGTGATCTAACAAAACCAGCAATAGCTCGAGTTCTGATCCTTTGTCTCATGATGTCATATGTTGAACACGGGCATGGTATGAGCCACCCTTCAAGTTCAACCGCTTACTCATCTTGGCAAATCGACTGATAAAATAGATGTAACTTCATCTATAGCATGACCACGCGTTTTTCACATTCCGATTTCCACGAGGGGCCCAACGACATCTCTCTTTCTAAGGAGGTGACAAGTTCTGTATTGCATGTCTACTATCTACATATGATTCGTGAACGTATCTGAGCAACGCCGTTATGATCATCCGGTTAAAGACGACGTTTGATGCAGTCAAGACACGCCACTCCTCATATCAGATACTCTAGACATCTCAGGTCTGAGGATCCAAGAATGAACCGTTGTATGAGATTCAAGTCAAGACTCATGTCCATATGACAATCTCATGCGGGTCATCCAGTCACTCGTTCCAAACGAGTACCCATGATTGTGATTTGCATCCAATGCATATGATCATCATCATCAATCACACATCATGCTGGTCTTAATTCATCATTGTTCCCACAATGACAACTGACCAGGGAGTTTAGAATCATCACCAATGAATCATATAACGGGATATCTACCGAAATATAACAAACATGCCAATCATATAACGGGAATGTAATGCATTCATAAATCAATGAATCAATACAAAGTCAAAATGTCATATCACGGATCATCCTAGAGCATCATAACCAACAATCTCCCACTATGCTCTATGATCTATCCTACAAGCATCTAATCCCCATACCCTTAACATGACCATCATGTTTTGACGAAGTGAGAGGCTTCGTCATCGGGTCGGCAATATTATCATCTGTCGACACTCTGCTTATCTTCACGTCTCCTCTGTCGATAATTTCTCTGATCAAGTGAAATCGCCTGAGTATGTGTTTGGATCTCTGGTGTGACCGGGGTTCCTTAGCTTGCACAATCGCACCATTGTTGTCACAATACAACTCAATGGGATCTGCAATGCTAGGAATGACGCCCAGGTCTCCCACGAATTTCCTGATCCAAACAGCTTCCTTAGCTGCATCCGATGCTGCTATGTACTCGGCTTCTGTAGTCGAATCTGCAACGGTTAGCTGTTTGGAACTCTTCCAACTAATAGCCCCTCCGTTCAAGCAGAAAACATAACCTGACTGCGATCTGAAGTCATCTCTGTCGGTTTGGAAACTAGCATCGGTATAACCACTTATAGCGAGCTCGTCTTCCAATCCGCCATACACCAAGAACAAATCCTTAGTCCTTCTCAAGTACTTAAGGATGTTCTTGACCGCAATCCAGTGAGCCTCACATGGTGTAGACTGATATCTACTAGTCATACTCAATGCATATGATACATCCGGACAAGTACACAACATGGCGTACATGATGGATCCAATTGCCGAGGCATATGGAATCCTACTCATGCGCTCTTGCTCATCCTGTGTCCTTGGACACTGAGTCTTGCTAAGAGCAACGTCATGTCCCATTGGCAAGGCACCCCTCTTGGAGTCTTGCATCTTGAACCGATTCAAGACCTTGTCAATGTATGTACTCTGACTTAGACCAAGAAGCCTTCTCGATCTATCTCTATAGATCTTGATTCCTAGAATATAGGCGGCTTCTCCTAAGTCCTTCATCGAAAAGACCGATCCTAGCCAGGATTTTACTCCTTGCAAGGTAGGAATGTCATTTCCGATGAGCAATATATCATCCACATAAAGTACAAGGAAGACCACTGCGCTCCCACTGACCTTCTTGTAAACACATGACTCATCTTCGTTTTGCAGGAAGCCAAACATTTTGACTGCCTCGTCAAATCGAAGATTCCAGCTCCTCGAAGCCTGCTTCAATCCATAAATGGATCTCTGAAGCTTGCACACCTTCCTCGGACTCTTAGGATCAACAAAACCCTCGGGTTGTGTCATGTACACATCCTCGAGCAAATTCCCGTTAAGGAATGCGGTCTTGACGTCCATATGCCATATCTCATAGTCATAATACGCAGCTATGGCCAGCAGAATCCGAATGGATTTAAGCATCACAACTGGTGAAAAGGTTTCATCATAGTCTATACCATGAATCTGCCGAAACCCTTTCGCGACGAGTCGTGCCTTATAGGTATGCACGATGCCATCCATGTCGGTTTTCTTCTTGAAAACCCACTTACATCCAATGGTCTTAATACCATCGAATGAGTCGACCAAAGTCCATACTTTGTTGTCGTACATGGACTGCATCTCAGACTCCATGGCCTGGTGCCATTTCTCGGAATCGGAACTCGCCACAACCTCTGAATACGACGTAGGCTCGTCATGTTCTAACAACATGAGTTCATCGTTTCCAGTCACAAGAAAACCATATCTTGTAGGCTCTTGGCGAATTCTACCAGATCTCCGAGGTTCACTAGGAGGTGCTGTCTCAACAACTTGTGACACAGGTTGAACTGATTCGCCCTGTTCACTCGGTTCCTCGACTATTTGTGGTTCTCGAACTTCTTCGAGATCTATTCTACTCCCACTAACTCTCTTGGAGACGAACTCTCTCTCCAAGAAAGATCCATTCCGAGCAACAAACACTTTGTTCTCAGATGGGTTGTAGAACCAGTACCCTTTAGTTTCCTTAGGGTAACCCACAAATATGCATTTATCAGACTTGGCGGATAGCTTATCAGAAGCAAGACGTTTCACGTAAACGTCACATCCCCAAATCTTCATGAATGCTAACCTGGGACGCTTCCCAGTCCATATCTCATATGGAGTCTTCTGAACCGACTTTGTTGGACAGTTGTTCAGTATAAGCGCTGCAGTTTCCAAAGCATATCCCCAGAAGGATTTAGGAAGATCGACCTGACTCATCATAGACCGTACCATATCCAATAAGGTTCGGTTCCTCCTCTCGGAAAACGCCATTCCATTGTGGCGTTCCAGGTGGAGTCAGCTGTGAGACAATCCCACAATCTGCCAGATAGTCAGTGAACTCTTGGCTCATATACTCGCCACCTCGATCAGATCGAAGCAACTTGATCGTCTTGCCAAGTTGGTTCTGCACCTCGTTTCTGAAAGTCTTGAACAATTCAAGCGTTTCAGACTTATGTCTCATCAAGTAGACATAACCGTACCTACTGAAATCATCAGTAAACGTAACAAAGTACAGATAACCTCCTCTAGCGGGAGAGCTCATAGGACCGCATACATCACTATGTATGAGTTCTAGCAACTCCGTAGCCCGTTCTCCTTTTCTAGTAAAAGGAGATTTTGTCATCTTGCCCATCAAACAGGAATCGCATGATTCGATTGATTCATAATCAAAAGAATCAAGAAGTCCATCAGAATGAAGCTTCGCAATGCGTTTCTCATTGATGTGACCAAGTCGACAATGCCAGAGATAGGTCGGATTTAAGTCGTTCGACTTAAACCGCTTGGTACTAACATTATAGATCGACCTGTATCCAGATGGTTCATCTTCCAAAATATAAAGGCCATTAAACTGGTAACCTTTACCATAGAATAAATCGCCTCTATAAATGGACAGACATTTGTTCTCAATAACAAATCTGAAACCATCCGAGTCTAAACATGAAATCGATATAATGTTC
>NW_010967136.1:85514-94368 GCF_000463585.1 Tarenaya hassleriana
TGAATTCAAGTCAGTTCAATCAAGCTGTTCCGATCATATCGGTAGAATCAGAATCTCGGCTTAGACACTTGAAACGATGCAACAATTGCATCTAACAAAGTCTGACGAACTGACTCGGTCCGAGTCAATACTTGACTCGGTCCGAGTCAGAAGCCGAAATCTCCCCAAATCAGTCCGAAACAAAACGTCACGAACTTGACAACCTTCTGTACTGACTCGGTCCGAGTCAACACTTGACTCGGTCCGAGTCAGAAGCCTCTGAGGTCAAGTCTGTTCGATTTTGATTCGTTCTGACTCTGTCGAGTCTCAGAAGCCGAAATCATCTACAGAACAATCTGAACCAAAACTTGACAACCGGACAACTTTCAGTACTGACTCTGTCCGAGTCAAAACTGGCTTGGTCCGAGTCAGAAGTCTGTAAGGCCTCTGTTCATTTTGGTTCGTTCTGACTCGGTCGAGTCAACACTTGACTCTGTCCGAGTCAAAACTCTGATCTGTCGTTCTGACTCTTTCGTTCTGACTCGGTCGAGTCAAAACTCTGACTCTGTCCGAGTCAGAACTCTGGGAGACACTTTCAGGCCACGAAATCTAGGGTTTCACCCTAATTCGATGCGCCATCAAGCCGTCTACTTCCTGAAACTCATCCATGCATCAAATAATATTCATAATATCATAAACATGCATAGATCAGGCCTATCATGCAATTCTAACCATTAAAATCATGTAGGCAAGCAACAAGCACGGCGATATACAGAGAACCAGGCTCTGATACCACTGTTGGGTTTAGCTACGGATTCCTAGCATGCGATCATATCGATCTAGGGTTTGGTTTACTAGGTTTCATGCAGCGGAAGAATAATCTAAACCTAGTCAAACGTCACACGCAACCAAAATCATCCGTAAAACCCCGTTTAATCGTGTATATCACCGTAGGAATCGAATACTTACCTCTTTCCTGAAGAACTGAAAGTAGCAATCGATCCAGGTCCTGTTTTAATCACCAAGAGCTAAAAGTACAGCTCCTCTACACGTATCCACACCGACGGGAAGGATTCCAAACGCTTTTGGAACTGATCTGCTAGCATCTGTGAAGTGAATAGGGTTTCCAAGACTTGGGATCGAATCCCGGGAACTAGAACCTCAAAAGAAAAAAAGGAACGATTTTCTTGTATTCTAGATCTGTCTTAGGGTTCTGTAAGTCGAGTTCTTTCCTTAGGACGACGTCCAACACCTCCTTATAAGTTAGAAACCCTAATCCTTGTGAAAAGAGACTTTTTCCGAGTATTGACTCGGTCCGAGTCAGAACTCTGACTCGGTCGAGTCAGAACGAATCAACCCAAGCCCATTGTCAACTCTTGATTGTGCTTAGCCCTCGTGGTTTTACATTTTTCAGATCACGAGGATTACGCCTAGCGCACGGATGACGACGGCCTGATAGAAGCAGCATCATGTACGGGATTTTATTTTGAACTCCAGGCTCGTATTCCCGCGTTTTGTACGGCTATGTTATGACTATTCTGACATGTGTCATTTTGCGATACTGATCGCGTTGTATTTTCCGCTGCTTACTCTATTAGTTGAAAAATGTTTTTGGATTTCGTATTTTTGCTTCCGCATTATTATTTTATTACTATTTGTCCATGTGGCACAGTCCGTATACTGTACACGGGTTACAGGTGTCACACCAGTGATATCTCTCCTGTTAAGAAGGTGACAAGTCCAATATTGCATGTCTACTATCTCCATATGATTCGTGAACGTGTCTGATCAACGCCGTTATAATCATCCGGTTAAAGACGACGTTTGACGCAGTCAAGACACGCCACTCCTCATATTAGATACTCTAGACATCTCAGGTCTGAGGATCCAAGAACGAACCGCTGTATGAGATTCAAGTCATGACTCTGTCCATGTGACAATCTCATGCGGGTCAACCAGTCACTCGTTCACAACGAGTATCCATGATTGTGAAATGCATCCAATGCATCGATCACACCTCATGCTAGTCTTAATTCATCATTGTTCCCACAATGATAACTGACCAGGGTGTTTAGAATCATTCTATAATGATTCAAGGATACCGAAATATAACAAACATGCCAATCATATAACGGGAATGTAATGCATTCATAAATCAATGAATCAATACAAAATCAAAATGTCATATCACGGATCATCCTAGAGCATCATAACCAACAGCTACAACACATACAATTCTGAAAGACAAAAAATATTTCTCGAATCTGAGAATAAACAAAGGAAATGTTACTACTATATCTGGAAATGCAAAAATAATCGAAGGCTCCGGAAGAGCCGATTTCATTATGCCAGAAGGAATGAAATTTACAGTAAAAGATGGATTATTTTCCTCCAAGTTCCAAAAAAATTTATTGAGTTTTAAAGATATCCGACAAAATGGATATCATATCGAAACTATGAATGAGGATGACACTGAGTATTTATATATCACCTCAATCAATTCGGGACAAAAGTATGTGTTGGAAAAATTACCCACTCTATCCTCGGGATTATATTATACTAATATTAATGTGATTGAATTACATGTTATAGTAAACCAGAAGTTTACTGATACGTTCAAAGTTTGGCATGATTGATTGGATCACCCTGGTGCCATTATGATGAAAAAAATTATCGAAAACTCTCATGGTCACCCATTGAAAAACCAGAAGATTTTTCAATCGGATGAGCTTTCTTGTGATGCATGTTCTAAAGGAAAATTAATAATTAGACCATCACAAGTTAAAATCGGGTATGAATTACCATCATTTTTAGAAAGAATTCATGGTGATATCTGTGGACCTATTCATCCATCATGCGGACCATTTCGATATTTCATAGTATTAATTGATGCTTCAAGCAGATAGTCGCATGTATGCCTTTTATCATCGCGTAATCTGGCATTTGCTCGATTCTTAGCCCAAATAATTAAACTAAGAGTACAGTTCCCAGAGTACCCGATTAAGAAAGTAAGGTTTGATCATGCTGGAGAATTTACATCACAAGCTTTTGATGATTATTGTGTAGCAATGGGTATTGATGTTGAACACCATTATCCATTTCTATCTGGGGTCATGCTATTTTGCATGCCGTGTCACTGATTCGTATTAGACCAAGTGCATATCATAAGTATTCTCCATTACAATTAGCATTTGGTCAAGAACCTAATGTATCGCATCTCAGAATATTCGGATGCGCAGTATATGTCCTGATTTCTCCACCATAACGTAGAAAAATGGGACCATAAAGGAGACTTGGAATATATATTGGGTATGATTCGCCATCCATTATATGATATCTTGAGCCACAAACTGGAGATGTTTTTACGGCTCGTTTTGCTGATTGTCATTTTAATGAAAATGAATTCCCACCATTAGGGGGAGAAAATCATAGAATGGTGGGAAATGGAAATGATCTTAATTGGTGTACACCATCATTATCCCACTTTGATCCCCTAGCAAAACAACGAGAATTAGAAGTTCAAAGTATTATACATTTGCAGAATGTTGCAAATCAGTTACCTGATGCATTTGTAGATACAATTAGAGTAACAAGATCATATATAGATGCTGTAAATGTTCCTGCTCGGATTGAAATTCTGAAAGAACAAACGAAAGAAAATTCGACAAACGATTCCAAAACACACCTGAAGCGTGGACGACCTATTGGTTCTAAGGATAAAAACCCCCAAAAGAGCAAAGGGCCCAAGAAAAATGAAATGTTCAATTCGGAGGAACGCGTTCCAAATCAAAGAAATGAAGTACCTTGTGATGATGGTATAAATCCAGATAATGGAAATCATGAGATCTCAATTAATTATATCAGTAATGGTACATTATGGAATCGAAAAGAAATCAAAGAGATTGATGATATATTCTCTTATAATGTATCAAAGGAAGTTGATGAAAATGAGAATCCAGAACCCATATCTATTTCGGAGTGTCAAAGGAGACCGGATTGGAATAAATGGAGAGACGCAATACAAGCTGAATTAGATTCACTTAATAAGCGAAAGGTGTTCAGACATATTGTTATTAAACCGAAAGAAGTTTCTCCTGTTGGATGTAAATGGGTATTTGTGAGGAAAAGAAATGAGCACACACTACAAAAAAATCATCGAATTCCAACGGATTTTCCAACGGATTTGTCCGTTGGAAAATTTCCAACGGATTTTCAACGGTTTTCAACGGCGTTTCAACGACGATTTCCATTAAAATTCCGTTGAAAATTTCGAACGGGTATCCGTTGGAAACACCCGTTGGAAATTTTTAACGGAATTTTCAACGTATTCAATTGAAAAATTGGGTTGGAAATTTCCAACGGTATTTCCAACGGATCTCCGTTGGAAATTTTCAACGGATTAACATTAAAAAAATCGGTTGCAAATTTTTAACGGAGTTCCAACGGATGTTTGTTAGAAACAATTCCAACGGAATTTCCAACGGATGCCGGTTGGAAATTTTTTTGGAAATTGTTTAAAAAAATTCCAACGGAATTCCAACGGATGCCGGTTGGAATTTTTTTTGGAAATTTTTTTAAAAAATATTCCAACCGAATTCCAACGGATGCCGGTTGAAAATTGTTTTGAAAATTTTAAAAAAAATTCCAACGGAATTCCAACGGAAATCGGTTGAAAATTTGGATTTTAATTCAAATATATATATATATATATTCGAATTCATATATATGTATGTATAATATATATTTGTTATGTAGTCAGATATATACGATCATGTGACAATGCAACAGATCTGTTCACTAAGGCTCTTCCGACAATGATGTCAAGAAACATGTACATAATATTGGGATGCGTCATGTTACGGGATCTTTGATGTCTTGTTTAGGGGGAGCGTGTAGCTGTACTCTTTTTCCCTTATCAGGTTTTATCCCATTGGGTTTTACTGATAAAGGTTTTAACGAGGCAGCACTGAAACACACAACTGTGTTTTTACTAACGGTGGCTCCAAGGGGGAGTGTTATAAATAAAATATATTTATGATGGAGCCCACTGTTACTGTTCATACCGACTTACTGTTCATATATACGGTACTGTTCACACCGACCGTATACGTGAAAGTAACTTCGGGATTTCTATACATAGGTCATTCGAGTTCCTCCATTTGTACACTTTCAAGAGAGAGATCAATAAGAAATACATTCTTCTACATTATTCGAAAATACAGTTTTCGGTTTACAGTTAACGATCTAATATCTCGGTCGTTAATATCTCTTCCGGTTTCATAACATTTATAAATTTGATAATTAATTGGTATAAAAAAATAGTAAAAAAACTAATTAAAATATTTTGTAAAATATATTAATATTTTTTTTGGTTGAAAAAATATATTAATATTGTATACAATAAAACGATATTTTTAATAATTTATATCAAATCGCAATGACAATCGATATAGTTATCAATTGTTTTATGAGTCAATATCAAAGTTTGAAATGGGGTCGGGTCGGGGTCGGTGTCGGGTTGGGTCGGGTCGGGGCGGGAATATGTTTCGAATTTTTCGTTGGAAAATTCCAACGGAATGCGGTTGAAAATTCCGTTGAAAAATTCCAACGGATATCGGTTGGAAATTCCGTTGGAAATCCGTTGGAAAATTCCAACGGATGCCGGTTGGAAATCCGTTGGAAAATTCCAACGGAAAAAATCGTTGAAATTCCGTTGAAAATTCCAACGGTTTTCCAACGAACACCGATTTCTAACGACGAAATTCCAACGGATAAATCCGTTGGAAATCCGTTGGGAACGTTAATTTCCAACGGATTTACCCGTTGGAAATGATCATTTTTTTGTAGTGACAACGAAATTGTAAGATATAAAGCTCGTCTTGTCGCACAAGGTTTTTTCCAAAGACCAGGAGTAGATTACGAGGAAACTTACTCTCCTGTTATAGATGCTATTACATTCCGATATCTAATTAGCCTTGCAGTTTCAAAGAATTTAGAAATGCATCTCATGGACTTGTCACTACTTATTTATATGGGTCACTTGACACGAGTATCTACATGAAAGTCCCTAAAGGATTTAAAATGCTCGAAACATTGAAAACAAAACCACGAGAGTTATGTGCTGTCAAGTTACAATCATTGTATGGGCTAAAACAATCAGAACGTATGTGGTATAAACGTCTGAGTGAGCACTTATTGAAAAATGGATATACAAATGATCTTATATCACCATGTGTATTTATCAAAAGAACGATGTTTGGGTTTGTGATTATTGATGTATATGTCGATTATTTAAATATCATTGGTACTCCCTGTGAGATCCAGGATGCATCCAATTATTTAAAAGGAGAATTTGAAATGAAAGATCTTAGACAAACCAAGTATTATCTTGGGTTGCAAATAGAATATTTGAAAGATGGAATCTTTCTACATCAATCAAATTATACAAAACGGGTATTAACATGATTCAACATGGATAAGATAAATCCACTAAGCACCCCGATGGTAAATAGAACATTGGGTATTGAAAAAGATCCATTTCGTCTGCGCGAAAATAATGAAGAGATACTTGGTCCTGAAATACCGTATCTAAGTGCAATAGGAGCTCTTATGTATCTTGCAAATTGTACTAGACCGGATATATCATTCGTTACTAATCTATTAGCAAGATACAGTTCTACCCCAACACGAAGACATTGAAATGAGGTTAAACATATATTTCGTTATCTTTAAGGAACTATTGATCTTGAGTTGTTTTATCCTAAAAACACAAAACAAGAAATTGTTGGTTTTGCAGATGCAGGTTATTTATCAAACCCACATAAAGGTGGGTCACAAATAGGTTATATCTTCACATTCAATGGAACTGCGTTAGCCTGACGTTCTCAAAAGCAGACTCTAGTTGCTACATCAGCTAATCATGCCGAGGTCATCGCATTACATGAGGCAAGCCGAGAATCAGTATGGTTGAGATCACTATCTCAACATATTCAAAAGGCTAGTGGAATACCTATCGACATGACGCCTACAATATTGTTTGAAGATAATGTTGTGTGTTGCACAGACTAAGGAATGATTCATCAAAAGTGATAGAACAAAACATATCCTCCCGAAGTTCTTCGCATACACCCAGGAGCTTGAAAGGAATAAGGAGATTGAAGTCAGATATATACGATCATGTGACAATGCAACAGATCTGTTCACTAAGGCTCTTCCGACAATGATGTCAAGAAACATGTACATAATATTGGGATGCGTCATGTTACGGGATCTTTGATGTCTTGTTTAGGGGGAGCGTGTAGCTGTACTCTTTTTCCCTTATCAGGTTTTATCCCATTGGGTTTTACTGATAAAGGTTTTAACGAGGCAGCACTGAAACACACAACTGTGTTTTTACTAACGGTGGCTCCAAGGGGGAGTGTTATAAATAAAATATATTTATGATGGAGCCCACTGTTACTGTTCATACCGACTTACTGTTCATATATACGGTACTGTTCACACCGACCGTATACGTGAAAGTAACTTCGGGATTTCTATACATAGGTCATTCGAGTTCCTCCATTTGTACACTTTCAAGAGAGAGATCAATAAGAAATACATTCTTCTACATTATTCGAAAATACAGTTTTCGGTTTACAGTTAACGATCTAATATCTCGGTCGTTAATATCTCTTCCGGTTTCATAACATTTATAAATTTGATAATTAATTGGTATAAAAAAATAGTAAAAAAACTAATTAAAATATTTTGTAAAATATATTAATATTTTTTTTGGTTGAAAAAATATATTAATATTGTATACAATAAAACGATATTTTTAATAATTTATATCAAATCGCAATGACAATCGATATAGTTATCAATTGTTTTATGAGTCAATATCAAAGTTTGAAATGGGCAACAAATACATCGCAAGGTTCGAAATCTGTTGTGATTGAGATTGCTTGTGAACATCAAAGTGGAAGAGATAAATCGACCCTTGGTGCAAGCTATCGTCCGGTTTTGGTTGCATATATAATAAAGGGAAAATCCAAAAAAAAAACATTGAACTTTTCAATTTTGATAAAAAAACACTAAACTTTATTTGTTTATCAAATAAATATTAAACTTTTTAAGTTTGACAAAACAAATATTTAATTCTTCTACGACTGTCAAAATAAACAAAATGACTGACATATCTCAAGGAGATGCGAACACGTCATATCATTTTACTTAGTTTTTTTTGACAATCGAAGAAAGTTCATGTATTTTTTTGGATCTCTAAAAAAGTTTAGTGTTTTTTTTTATAATTGCAGAAAAGTTCATGTTTTTTTTGGATCACTTAAAAAGTTCAGTGGTTTTTTAGATTCATTTAAAAAGTTTAATATTTATTTGATAAAAAATAAATTTCAGTGTTTTTTTTCAAAATTGAAAAGTTTAGTGTTTTTTTTTTCCTATAAGGTAAATTTGGGAAATCGTTATCAAACCCATAAACCGGCGCGGTCTAGGATAAAATCAACATGTTGAACCGACTTTTGGAGGACATTTGAACCTAAACGGTTTAATCAGTATGAATTTGGTTTTCGGTTTAGCATTACCGACGAAAACGGTGCCGTATATTTTGACGGACGATAATCGTCAATATATATAAAGAGATCCTTTGGAAGCAGCAGGGGTTTTAACCCTAATAACCCACTTGGGTCGCAGCAATTTCAGGGTACACCGAAAAAAAAAAAAAAATTTGCGACCTTATTACGACTAATATATAACTAATATACAACTAAAATAAGAGTAGTTTATTAGTCGTAATAGGTTGTATATTAGTTATATATTAGTCGTAATAAGGTCGCAAATTTTTTTTTTTTTTTCGGTGGTGTACACTGAAATTGCTGCG
>NW_010967136.1:98764-110499 GCF_000463585.1 Tarenaya hassleriana
AAAATTTGCGACCTTATTACGACTAATATATAACTAATATACAACTAAAATAAGAGTAGTTTATTAGTCGTAATAGGTTGTATATTAGTTATATATTAGTCGTAATAAGGTCGCAAATTTTTTTTTTTTTTTCGGTGGTGTACACTGAAATTGCTGCGACCCAAGTGGGTTATTTGAGTAATATTCCCGAAGCAGCATCAGACGGAAAGTCTCTGGTCGGGAAAAAGAAAAAGAAAGAGAGAAGGAAAAAAAATGGGAGTGCAAGGACTGTGGGAGCTCTTGGCTCCGGTGGGTCGTCGTGTCTCCGTTGAAACCCTCGCCGGGAAACGACTCGCCATAGGTACAGTCTCCGGCGAACCCTAACCTTGGATGAGTGATGTTTGAGTTACCTACCTTTTTGTTGCTTTCTGGAATCCAATCACGCTGTATTTCGTTTCCTCGATCGCAGATGCGAGTATATGGATGATACAGTTCATGAAGGCGATGCGTGACGAGAAGGGGGAGATGGTGCGGAATGCGCACTTGATTGGTTTTTTCCGGCGAATTTGCAAATTATTGTACCTTCGGACGAAACCGGTGTTTGTCTTCGACGGAGGAACTCCGGCGTTGAAACGCCGCACCGTCGTCGCTCGCCGTCGTCAGAGAGAGAATGCTCAGGCGAAGATTCGGAAGACCGCCGAGAAATTGCTGCTCAATCGGGTAAGTAACTGTGGTTCATTGTCTGGTGATGGTTAAAATTGTAGTTCGAGGACATGAAATGGGAAGAATTTGATCTGGGTCTTGAGTTAAACGTTTTGGGTATTGGGGTTTGTGGTAATATAGCTTAGGGACATGAATCTTAAGGAGCAAGCCAAGAATCTTGAGAACCAGAGATGGCAGCAGCAGAAGAGTAATGCTAAAGAGAAAAAACGCGTAGCCTCTGAAATGTTGCAAAGTAAACCGGGATCTTCTGCATTGATAGGTGATGCGAGCTCAAGTGGTGCTGAGGGAAATCGAAATGAAATGTAAGTTACAACTCTGTTGTTGTAATGATATAGATGTGTTGTTTGAACGGCTTTGATGAGTTAATGTAGGTCGACAGCATCTGTTGTTGCAGAAGATGGTGTTGATATAGTCACGGAAGGGTTAACGGTAAGTGAATACAATCCACCGAGATGCAAAGGAAAAAAGAAATTGTGTTTCAGATGCTAGGATGACATTTGGTGTTGGATTAACGTTATGCCATGATTCATAGTACATTTTTTGTTCAGTCTTGTTACTTCGTACCTCTCCCTAAAGGTCGAGTGGCATTCAACAACTAATAATTATACATAACCCAGCACTTGGTCGTGAAATTGGTGGTTTATAGCCACTTCTTTGTGCAATTATTGTTTTATAATGCTACATCTTTTCCATTTGCTTTGGCACTCTGTGCTGATCCTTTTTTTTTTGGTGGACTGGTTTACAGAAGAATGACTCCAAGGGTAAGAGTGTTTTATTGGATGAAGATGATCTAGTTAAAAACATGAAGAGCAATCCTGAAAGGGATACTGCAGTACTGATGAAGGATTATCAGGAAAAGTTGGATGAAATGTAAGCAGTAATAGAGATATTGGTTGAATATCTTGGCATATGCATGTGGTCATTTTGTGTTTTCCTGTTTTGGTTTAATATAGGCTGGCAGCATCCCTTGCAGCGGAAGAAGATGGAAATTTAACTAGTAATGCATCGACCTCAGCTGCAGCAATCCCTTCTGAGGAAGAAGGCAGTGATGAAGATGAACAACTGTTACTGGTAAGTTGGCAATTTTTGTAATGCTCATGTAATCCCTGGTTTCTTTGGCAATACTTTAGTAACAAATCAGGTGTATTATTCAAGGGATTACCATATCAAGTTTGTTGCTTCTGTCATGTAAAGTATGTTAGTAAAGTTTTGAAATTTTTGTCAACAAATGAAGAGTTAGCATCTTCAAGTAAATAGATCACTTCTTTATGAAATACTTGAAAAAGGAAAATTTCCTTTCATCTGGATCATAACTTCGCCGCTTTATCAAAAAATAACAGTAGCATCTTCATAACTACCATATTTTCCTTTAGGAGTCATTTAGACCTTTACCATCTTTATCTCCCCATGGAATGCAATAATTACGTCTGTTTTTTGTCCTTTTATAGCCAGCAATGGACAGGAATATTGATCCAGCTGTCTTGGCTTCTCTTCCTCCATCCATGCAACTTGACCTCCTTGTTCAGGTAACTATAGACATCATAAGTTCGCAGCAGTCCCTATTCAGTTCCATTGGAATGTCTAGTTAGTTACTGATGTCCTCTGTTGTAGATGAGGGAAAGATTGATGGCAGAAAACCGACAGAAGTATCAGAAGGTCAAGAAGGTGAGGCGAGATATTATGATGCTTTTGAAGGGGCATTAGCATGTGTTAATAAACACACTACATCTCTCATGATTGATCCATTATGCATTTTAGTGCTTCTGAAGGAGTAAACACTTGGCACATTAACTATGGATGTTGTTATTTTGTCTTGTGAGCATTTAGGCCCCTGAAAAATTCTCTGAGCTACAAATACAAGCATATCTTAAAACTGTGGCTTTCCGGCGGGAAATTAATGAAGTTCAGAGAGCTGCTGCTGGAAGGGGTGTTGGTGGAATCCAAACTTCAAAGATAGCTTCTGAAGCAAACAGAGAATTTATTTTCTCATCTTCCTTTTCCGGGGACAAAGAGTGAGTTGCATTTTCAATTCTATAAAAGAAGGGGATTTGTCATTTTAATATTATAACTGAAAATTTGTCATTGTTTTAGAGTACTTGCATCTGCTAGAGTGGGAGGAAATGGTGAAAATCAGCAAAATACGCCCAAGCAAACTGTGTCAGTCTCTGTTGAGAGGAGTTCTTCTCTGAATAAATCCAATGCTGCCACTGATGGGGATATGGATGGACCTAGGAATCATGATGAAGATATTGAAGTATATTTGGATGAAAGGGGGCGCTTTAGAATAAGGAACCGACATATGGGAATCCGGATGACTCGTGATATTCAAAGGAACTTGGATTTGATGAAAGAAAAGGAGAAAGCGAGTTCTAATTCTATTTCTAACAATGATGAGATATACAGTGCCTGGGAAAATTTTCCTACCGAGGACCAGTTTCTTGAATCTTTACTGAGTGAGAAAGTCGGATCTGCAAACTTAAACAGTCAAGATGAAGATTCCATGCCCCAAAACACATCTCCGTTAGAGATCTCATTTGAAGATGATGGTGGCAGAAAGGGTCTCGATGATGACGACGATGATATATTTCTTCAGTTGGCAGCAGGAGGACCAGTGACTATCAATTCTACTAAAAACAATAATAAAGAAGAATTTCTGCCTGATTCTTCTGACAGTGATTGGGAAGAAATGCCTGTTGAGCAGAAGGCTAGTGTTCCTAGGGCTGATTGTGACCACAGCAATCAGCATATTCTGCAGGTAGTGAACACTAGTGAGATGGGTGCTGCAGAAAGGGAAGAAACTACTTGTGCGGATCCCAAGAACTCGCCCGGGGATATTTCAGTAAAACAATTATCAAAAAGCTATTTGGAAGAGGAAGCTGATTTGCAGGAGGCTATCAAAAGAAGCCTTCTCGACTTAGATAATAATACATCCAATTCTTTGTCATCTAAGTTTGACGCGCAAAAGGAATCTGGCACTATCCTTCTTGGGAAAAATCATAAGGTAGGGGTAAATCAAAATTTTGAAAAGCCAACTCAACATACACTATATTCTTTGGAAACTTTAGATGTAGATGGAGTTGAGGGAGAAGGAAATGCGGACAAATTGACAACCGCAAAAGCTATTCCTCTGAATGACCAGTTGGATGGTGCTATAGATGAAAACATAGATGGTCAGAGGGGAATAACTAGTCATTTTGATGCACACCTTTCTTCCGGTTTCACTAACGTTGAACATTATGTGGACAATGAAGTATTGAAGGCAAAGTCAGCCATCTCCTTCGAGAAAGCATCAAATGTTGCTAGCGATAGCGGTGAGCAGCCCACCATGATCAAGCAGTTTACTGAGAAGAGTTCTCATAGTTTTGGTGGAGTATTTGACAAATCATCTGATATGTTTATAGCTGACGAGAAGAAATTTTGTTCTCTTGCTGAGGCTTCAAGTCATGCCAGCGTGAAGAAAGTTCATGGCGACAATGAATTTTCAAGCGTGATGGAGAATAAGAGAAATGATGCTCCGCATGAATTCCATGGTTCACTTGCCGAGTCAAGAGATTCTTCTGGCTCTGTCCTCAGATCTCATATAGAGATATTGTCTTATGACACAGAACCAAAGGATGAAAGTAGGGAGGAAAAGAACACCTCTGAAAATTTAGATGAGGAAGGCACTCCGGCCAAATCTTCAGAAGCAAATTTGGAGGAGGAAATCCGAATTCTCAATGAAGAATTTATAAGCTTAGGTAATGAACAGAGGAGGCTTGAACGAAATGCTGAATCTGTTAGCAGTGAGATGTTTGTAGAATGTCAGGTGCGAGTTACCTGCTATTTTCTTTAATATACATGAACCATAAGTCTTTCTACAGAATCATTCCTCAAGTTTTACTCAGTTTTTTTCTTGGACATTCTGTTTGCTTACCCCATTTCATCGGGTTTGTTTTCTCATAGGAACTACTCCAAATATTTGGCCTACCATACATTATAGCTCCCATGGAAGCAGAAGCTCAATGTGCGTTCATGGAACAGTTGAACCTGGTTGATGGCATTGTCACAGATGATTCTGATGTTTTCTTGTTTGGAGCAAGAAATGTTTACAAAAATATATTTGACGATCGAAAATATGTGGAGACATACTTTATGAAGGTGAGAAAATCCCTCCACAAACTCTGTTTCCTACTTTAGGGTTTAAGAAAACTCATAATCTGCTGTCATGTACTTGTTGTCTTCTCTAATCTCCACTTAGCTTCTGAAGTATATCAGTCCGATCTTAATTTTTTTTATATCTTCTTACCTTTTCCTGGTTTTTCCTCTGGAATATCGCTTTTTCCTTCATTAAATTCATATATTTCTTCTTCCGAATCTGTTCTCATTAACATCTGTAATTGTATTGTGGCATTTTGTTTCTCAAGTGAAGTAATATTATTGTCTTGGTTGACTCAGCTGCCTCTTTTTGGGTTCTGTTTGTCAGGACGTTGAGAAGGAGCTTGGCATGACCAGAGAAAAACTAATACGTATGGCATTACTTCTAGGAAGTGATTATACCGAAGGAGTCAGGTCAGCAGAATTTTCAAGTGTACATGCTCAAACGATCGTTATCTTATGTACTCACTGTTATAATTTATTCGGTGTGCAGTGGCATTGGTATTGTCAATGCTATTGAAGTTTTGAATGCATTCCCTGAGGAGGATGGCCTTCAGAAATTCCGCGAATGGGTGGAATCACCTGATCCAACTATACTGGGAAAAACTGATGCAAAAGCAGGTTCTAGTATAAAGAAGCGTGGATCTGTTCCTGTTGATGATAAAGGCAGTGTAGAAGGAGGTTCAACAGAGGACACACAAGAAATAAAGCAAATCTTCATGGATAAGCATGTATTGCTACTTTTCCTGATTTTGATGTGAAATGATGCCCAATCTTTGAGGACAATAGTTAAACAGTTCCATTAATTTGAGATGCTATGCAAAATGCAGAGAAAGGTGAGCAAGAACTGGCATATTCCTTCTACGTTCCCTAGTGATGCCGTTATTTCTGCATACGTGGATCCACAAGTGGACCAGTCAACTGATCCTTTCTCATGGGGAAAGCCTGATCTTTCAGTTCTTCAGAAGTAAGATCTTCCTTAAAGTTTAGCTTTTTCACATTGTCCAAATTCAGAATTGAATATGTCAATGTCAATTATTGTTTTTTGCGGTGCAAGGTATGAGAACTAGTACCTGATGTGTCATCTGTTGTTCTTGTGCTTTCTGTTGCCTCCAAAACGCTTTGTCAAATAAGTGTGACGTTTAAAGCCTGTTCCCTTGGATTTTATTAGGGTCTCCAAACTCCAATTAAGCTGAAATAGGAACACAAGAAAAAGTTGCATGTCATGGCCAATTAATTTCATTTACTGCTAAAGCTGCCGAAGACTCGTGACAAAAATGATGATATATTGCTGCATTTCTGATTTGCTACTCATTTTTTTTGTTGAAGGTTGTGCTGGGAAAAGTTTGGTTGGAACAGTAATAAGACAGATGATCTGCTCTTACCTGTCCTGAAGGAGTATGAAAAGCGTGAGGTAGATGAACATATTCTCAAATTTATCTACGAATATGATTAATGATTAATAAAATATACAAGACAAACTGACATTTTTTAATTTTTTTTGTCCTTGAAGACGCAACTCCGGATGGAAGCATTCTACTCCTTTAGTGAAAGATTTGCAAAAATCCGTAGTAAAAGAATTAAAAAGGCTGTCAAAGGCATTACAGGAACCATGTTGTCGGAAACGACTGACGATATCCTACATGACGGTGCAAGCAGTGGAAAAAATGAAGGAGTTGCTTCTGTTGAAAGAGGAGATAACACATCAGACAAAGATTCAATTAAAGCCGAGAAGGGGGAGGAAAACCAGAGAAGTACTGTGGAAAAATCAGCCAGAAAGAGGAAGCAAAGCACCAAGCAGGAAAGACGAAATCTGACTAGGAGTTTAGAGGTGAACAGGAGGGGTAGGGGCAGAGGTAGTGGTAGTGGTCAGAAAAGAGGAAGAGGAAGGGGCCGGAAGGACATTGCCCCTCAGCTAAAAGAAAGCAGTTCCGATAACGAAGATACAGGTTATGATTTGTTGGAACATCATGACATTGAGCCAGGATCTCTTCAAAAAGTGCGAAGGGTAAGCTTTTTGTTTAGCTAAAGACTTCTCATTTCGTAACTTGTTTTGCTTATATGTAGGTTCTACGTTCCTAATTTTTTTAATCTGTCATCTATAGTCATCACGCATTCTGAATCCTGTGAAGTACAATGTGAATGAAGATGATGCAATGGCCGAGTTACAGATCGGTAAAGAATCCCCAAGTGAAAGCTCGGAAGAAGAATTCCACATAACCGAGGATAGATTTGGAAAAACTTCGGCTGAATATGGTGGAAGGAAACAGAACGAAAAAGCTATTACATCGACTAATGATTGTGCTTCTGAAGACTATATCCAAATGGGAGGTGGATTCTGCACAGATGAAGCTGAGATTGGCGAACCGTCTATGAGCCTCAACGAGGATCTTCACATAGAGAATAAACCTTCCGATGATTATCTCATGGCGGGTGGTGGGTTCTGTGTTGAAGAAGACGAAAGATCTGAGGACAAAAAAATTACTGATGCACCAACTGAATTTTCCGGAGATGACATCCCTGGAGGTTTGGACACCGTGGATGAATCAGACAGTGACAGGCTTCAGAGTTTGGCAGAGGATCAGACATACAAAAAGAAAGTTAAACGTCCCAGTGAAGATCTGCCCGCGGAGAACGATACAGTTGAAGTGGGGACTTCTTCGGTTGGAGGTTTATGTGCTATGCCCTTCTTGAAGAGAAAGAAGAGGCGGAATTGCTGATGGTATAGTGAATCATCTTTTGTAAATCTTTAGAGCTTCCGTGGCCCATGTGAATGGTTGTCCGTAGTGGGGCCACCAAATATCTGAATGTGCTTCATGTTATCACATATTTATATCTTTTGGTGCAAGGTAGCTCTGAACTTCACTGTTTATATTTAAAGAATGAAAACCACTGATTTGTCACATTGCCTTTTGAATACTTTATTCCTTTTGAAGCTATAGAGGCCTAAGCAAGTTGTAATAAAATAAGATAAGAAATTGTCTCCCTCTTTATTGCAGTAGTGGTGGTGTTGACCACCACGATTGCATCTTATGTTTTGGGCAGAGGATCTGATAAACCCTTCCGGAGCAAGAGGGAAACCGCTAAGTGGATGGAAGGGATGGAGTACGAGAAGGGAGGAAAGAAAGCTAAGGGAGAGGAGTCTGACGTGGCAACACCTGCAGGACAACAGTAATCACTGAGGAATATTTCTGTTAGGGGAGCAGGGTATTTGGATGGGAGGTTGTTACGCACAGGTGGTATTTAGGCATGCCACCTCAGCTTGTTGGGAAGCTGGCTAGTATTAAATAAACGTGTGTTTAGCTGGGGAAGGCATCGAGATTTTTATTCTAAGTTGCTGGGTGGGAATGAGAGTGGTGTGCCTCTCTTGAATATTTGTATTTCTCTCTTGGGTTTTTCGGAAATACAATCGGCAATATTCTATTTACTTCTATCTTTCTATTACAACTCGTATCAGGATCATTGGCGAGAAAGAGGGAGGAGACAATGGCATGGAGAAGTTATTGTCACAGGGATGTTCTACCGTTCATCGCTATGGTTGCTGTGGAGTGCGCAACTGTCGGGTCGACCACTCTTTTCAAAGCTGCGAGCTTGATGGGTATGAGCTTCTATGTCTTTGTCTTCTACACTTATGTCGTTGCAACGCTTGTTCTGCTTCTACTTTCATTGATCTTTAGGAGGTACTGTTTTCAGCTACTCTTCAATCTTCATGCTGTAAAATTTGATTGGTCACGTACTTATTCAGTCTCTGACATCTGTTTCTGTTTTGGAACTTGATTTTTGTGAGCAGCTCAAGAAGATTTACTTTGCCCAATTCACCTCCCATCTTCAAAATTTTCCTTCTCGGGCTTATTGGGTATTCTACTCTCTTCTAGGTCGGTGATTGTTTCTCCATTTCTTTTCTTGGACTTGTTAACTTGGGGGTAAACAGTTTTATGTCTCAGATAGCCGGTTACAAAGGTTTAGAATATAGCTCTCCGACTCTTGCCTCAGCAATCAGCAACCTGACGCCAGCTTTCACCTTCACTCTCGCTATCATCTTCAGGTTCCATCTCTCTATTTTTTTTTATGTTCTTGTAAGAAAATAGTCCACAAAATAGGAGACCCATTGATTCCACTCGATCTATTCGAACTTCATGTCTTTTCTTCTTGTAGAATGGCCCTTATATGCCTTTGATGCCATATTAATTATTCCCTCCTAGTGGTTAGGGAGAAGTAATTTAGGAGTCATACCAACAGATGCAAAGGAAGTTTGTCAAAGCTTTTATTCTTTTCCGTTGAAAGTTGAGTTGATATGAGCAATGTTATCATTATCGTTTTGATGATCCGGCATGTACATCTAACTGCTTCCACTTCTTCCTTATCTGACTTGTGAAGGATGGAGAAAGTGATATTAAGTAGCTCTGCTCCTCAGGCGAAGATAATCGGTACCGTGGTATCTATATCAGGTGCTCTGGTTGTGGTTCTCTACAAAGGCCCGGAAGTTTTTTGGGCTGCATATTCCACAGCTTCCATCTCATATCTCCGGCATTTGAAGTCATCTGAGTCAAATTGGATAATTGGAGGGCTTTTGATTGCTTCACAGTACCTGCTTTATTCAGTCTGGTACATCGTTCAGGTACAGAAATTTGAATAGTTCGAGAGAAACACTTTCGGGTTTTCTGAACAAACTAAATCTTGCTAAATTTTACATCGTTATACAATTCGTAGACTCGGGTCATGAAGATATACCCAGCAGAAGTTACTGTGGTCTTCTTCTATAACTTATGTGCAACACTTATATCAGCTCCGGTATGTCTACTAGCCGAAAGAGACTTGTCTTCTTGGCAGCTTAAATCTCGTGTGGCGCTCACTTCAGAAATATACACAGTGAGAATAAATTCTGATTATTTGCTTCTGGACTGTTTAAATTACGTACTATACCTTGAGCTCTCGAAATCTACTCTCTTCTCAGGGATTCTTTGGTTCATCGTTGGGCACCCTTATTCACACATGGGGTGTACATCTGAAAGGTCCAGTCTACATATCGATGTTCAAACCATTGTCCATTGCCATTGCCGTTGCCGTTGTCATGGGCGCTATATTCCTCGGAGGTATACTTCATCTCGGGAGGTAAAGTATCGACAACCACAAACATACACAACCTGAAAATTCACGATCTTACTGTCTCCAACAGATTCAGATATACCCAAGATGGATTCCTTCACATTTGTCTACATTTCAGAAAATGGTACAGGCAACACAAAGTTGCCATACAGGTTCTTGAAAACATTCACGTGGATTGAGTAGAAAATGAATATAAATCGGTTTCCCTATTTCCGAAAGTTCCAAATTGTTTTAGTAGAACCGGATCTGAAGAACTGTCTGGTCCTTGATCCAAGAGTTCTTCGATGTTGGAATCTCTGTATCGTAATAGGCGTATAGGTGTTGAATGTCGATTCCATGGCATGAACATGTGAAATTGCAGTGCCATTGGAGGGATCATATGAGCGTGGGGTTCTACATTGCGATTTGGGGCAAAGCAAAAGAGGATGCAATCGAAACTAGTTCAGACATGTCACCGTTGCTGCAACGCAACAGAAAAGTAGATGAAGTCTGTCATAACACAGAGATACGATTGATGCAAGTGGATGCTTCCTTACCTTATTCATGCATTTGGACCATAACCACAGAAAAATGCAAAAAAAAATTGTAGCATCTTCTTATCCAATTCCTGGTACCCTCTTGCCCTTATCTTTCCATTTCTTTTATTATTACTTTTGTATTCCGGCAACAAGTGTTTTTTTATAGAAACCTTCGGACTGAGTTAGATGGTTTGCATGTGGCAGAACGACAAGAGAGTATCCAGAGAGGCTCAGAAAGGGAACAGAGGGTTATTCCGTCCGACGGGTTCACGTTCTCGTTTTGGTTTCTGCTTGTTTCTCGAGAAAATACATTTTCTATCTTTCTGCCTTGTGGCTTTTCTCGTTGAATTTCTGAATATATTTTTGTAGGGTTTGCGTTAACTGGTCTAGTTTAGGGGTGTAAAACGGGTTGGCCCGGTTCGGCCCAGTCCGGATCGTTCCGATCTAGAAAATTTTCAACAGTCTAACCTAATCCGTTTTTTAGCGAGCCAAAAATATGTCAGCCCAACCCAGATCGTCTTAACTCGCGAACCAAACGAGCCGACCCGTGAGTCAAATATATAAATTTTAAAAATAAAATTTTAATACTAAAAAATATTTAAAAATAATTTTAATATTTAAAATATTTTTAAAAAATCTAAAATATAATAAAAATTAAAATTTTAAACAAAATAAACAAAATATGTAATAAAATATAATTTGTATATATAAAAACATTAAAATTTTAAAAAAATAAATATTTTTTCTGATCCGCGAGCCAATTCAGATCGTGACGGGCTGAGTCGCCACGAGTCTGGCTCGTGATGGACTGGCTCCCCGGGCCCGTTTTTATGGGCTCCAAATACTTGAGCCCGACTCGAAAAAATATGGGTTGGCTCACGAGCCAGCCCGTGAGCTGGGTTCGTTTTACATCCCTAGTCTAGTTCAAGACCAACACACACCCATTTGCGATTTTCTTTATTCATCCAGGTATCGAAAGTTAGGGTTTCGAGAGGTAAACATTGCCATTATCCATTCGTTTCACTTGCTGGGTTTGCAGGGGAAAAAAAACTTGTTCTCCTCAAAACGATTGGTTTGTATAATTATGGATGGTGGTTGAAAAAAAGATTAAAGTTCCAGTCTTGTTCTAAAACTGAATTCCAGACTCCGTGGAACAGCCCACATTAGCCATTTAAAAGCAGGAAGCTTAAGCATTTCGCTTTTTTTTTTTTGGGGGGTCGACAGTTGGGAATTAAAGGTTAAGACTTTTGAAAAAACCCTGAAACTTTTACCATC
>NW_010967136.1:110540-128531 GCF_000463585.1 Tarenaya hassleriana
AGGGGGGGGGGGTAATTAAAGGTTAAGACTTTTGAAGAAACCCTGAAACTTTTACCATCCTACTTCTCTCTATCTTTTCTGTTCTTGATCTGACTACATCCTTTGCAGAAACTTTTTTGTTGGTCAAATTCAGTCTCGCAAAGGTTAGTCCACTTGGTAATATTTTTTTTTTGGATTCTTCCTTTCATTTCCTCTTGAAAATTGCTAAGTTGGGTGTTTAGTTGCACATTTGAATAATACTCCGGTATTATATACGTTGCAAGCAAAAGGAACAATCCAATTCGAGTCCCCACCTAGTGGGTTGCCGGAGAAAGGAATATATTATATAGAATTTACCCATATTTTTTTATATAGAGAAGTTGGTTCGAAACCGCGATGTCAGACCCCATTACAAGTGTGTTTATGCCTGAACCAAACGACCCTTTATCGTGTTGAAAGCAAAAAAAAAATTAGGAGAAAAAAACTATCTTTTCATTTCATTGCCTTGTAAATTTAGTGAATGAAAAGAGGGGCAGAATCTCTTGTAAGAAGTAAACTATTGTTGTAGCAGAATGATAAAGATTAATGGTCCCCTACAAAAGAACAACAACTTCAATCAATATACTTTCACTTATTTGCCATCTTGCCAAGTTCACACATGTTGCATTACATTCAAACAGAAGTTGTTTCCTCGTTTTGATTTTGGTTCACTCCACACCCAAATCTGTCTCTTAACTATGAAACACATGCATTAGGATAATTATATTCACAACCATGATTCGAAATTTTAATATCACTAACCATATAGAAACAAAACAAGCGAAATGTGCATGGGAGACGTGAATCAAGAGAGTCACGGGACAAAAAGACAGAAGAAGAAAAAGCTAAATGTGCGGTGGAGTGACAAAGGACATGTCAGTCACGAGCCCCTTGTTGTCTGTAAGATACCAAAACTTAACTTTTGTCCTTTTTCTCTCTTTTTCTTGTTTCGGATTCTTCATAGGCCTCTCTTATCTCTTTACCCTTTCTTTTATCTCATCTCTTTCCTTTTCCTGTGATTTATCTCATTCTTTTTATCAACAAAGACCCTTCATTCCATTAATATTGAAAAATTAAATTTAATACGTATAAGAATGATTACTGCATTATAACAAGAGGGCATGGTTACTTCTTTTTTTTTCCTTTCTTGAATGATTACAGATGATATAAGTTACAATTTAACCTAGTTTCATGAGTTCCGAGCATGCATGTGTAATTGATAGAGAAAATGGACATGAAATTGATAACCGGTTGCTTTTTGTTAGGAAAAACCGGACCATACCCTATTGGTGACTCCATGCAGTTGTCATGTAGCTAGTTTCAGCATCTAATATTCACAAGCTCTAAACCTATTCTTCTCATTGGTACTAAACTCAAATATTCTCTCTACCATATCTCACCATGCCTTACCTATCCTCCCCTTGCTCTGGCAAAACAGTCTTAGCTCCCTAGCCGAGAGAGAGAGAGAGAGAGAGAGAGAGAGATTGCAGATGATGGGCAATCAAGGCATAGGGATCTCTTGTGTGTTACTTCTTGCATTATCCATATCAGTCGTCAATGGCGATGTTGGGTCTGTTCAGCTACTAAACGACGACGTTCTGGGTCTGATTGTGTTCAAAGCAGACATTGAGGACCCTTCTTCGAATCTCGAGTCTTGGAACGAAGATGATTACTCCCCGTGTTCTTGGAAGTACATCAAGTGTAACCCTGTAACTGGTCGTATCTCTGAAGTCTCGCTTGATGGCTTAGCCTTATCCGGAAAGATCGGTCGTGGAATACAGAAGTTGCAGTATCTGAAAGTACTCTCGCTCTCAGACAACGACTTCACTGGTAATGTCATCCCTGAGATTGGTCTCTTAAGCAATCTCCAGAATCTGAATCTCAGCCAAAACCGTCTTTCAGGTATCATCCCTGCTTCTCTTGGATCCATCAGCTCATTAAAGTTTCTCGATCTATCGAAAAACTCGTTCTCAGGGTCGCTGCCCGATGATTTCTTGACAAACTGCTCGTCTCTTAGATATCTGTCTCTGGCTAAGAACATGCTTGATGGGCCAATTCCCAGTTCTCTTTCACAGTGTTCTCTTTTGAACACTCTTGATCTCTCAAGCAACCGTTTTTCGGGCAACCCGGGTTTTGTTTCCGCCATTTGGACACTTCAGAGGCTCCGGAAATTGGATCTTTCGAACAATTCTCTTTCCGGGTCGATGCCTTCGGGGATATCTTCCTTGCACAACTTGAAAGAGTTGAATTTACAGGGCAACCAATTCTCGGGATCATTGCCTGCAGATGTTGGATCCTGTCCGCATCTGAACAGATTGGATCTGAGTTATAATCTGTTCTCTGGAGAAGTTCCAAGCGCTTTTCAGAGACTAAACTCTTTGATGTTCTTGAGTTTATCCCATAACTTGCTCTCCGGTGATTTCCCACGATGGATCGGTACCTTGAGAAGTTTAGAACACTTGGACCTGTCCAATAATGCGTTAACTGGAGAGCTTCCTTCTTCAATGGGCAACCTAAGATCTCTGAAGTTTCTTGTCTTGTCGAACAATCAACTCAAAGGCGAGATACCGTCTTCTGTGTCAGATTGCACAGAGTTATCAGTTATTCAGCTCAAAGGAAATAGCTTCACCGGTAGAATTCCCGATGGTTTGTTCGATCTTGGTCTGGAGGAAATCGACATTTCTCACAATGGGTTAACCGGTTCGCTCCCACTAGGATCAAGAAGACTATTCGAATCTCTCCGTGTTCTTGATCTCTCATGCAATGATCTCGGGGGAAGCATACCGGGTGAAGTAGGGCTCTTCATCCACCTGAGATACCTGAACTTGTCATGGAATGATCTTCAGACAAGAATTCCTCCGGAACTAGGGTTTCTCCAGAATCTGACGGTCTTGGATCTCAGACACAGCTCTTTGTCCGGTTCTATTCCTGCCAACATATGCGAGTCTCGGAGTCTGGAAATCCTTCAGTTGGATGGTAACTCGTTAATCGGCCCAATACCAGAGGGAATCGGGAACTGTCTCTCTCTTAACCTTCTGTAAGTCTGCAAACAATCTTGACATTCTTGAACGTATATTGGATATGTATATATAATGTATTCGTTTTTGTTGATTCTTGTACAGGAGCTTGTCCCATGACCATCTGACTGGTCCCATTCCGAAATCCCTCTCGAACTTGCATCAGCTCAGGATTCTTAAACTGGAATCCAACGAGCTGAGCGGTGAAATACCTCCGGAGCTCGGAAAGTTACAGAATTTACTTGCAGTAAACATTTCGTATAACCGTCTGGTTGGAAAGTTACCGGGTGGAATCGTGTTCCAGAGCTTGGATCAGAGCGCTATTCAGGGGAACTTGGGAATTTGTTCGCCGTTGTTGAAGGGACCTTGCAGATTGAACGTGCCAAAGCCTTTGGTCATCGATCCGAATTCCGATGGGAACAATAACGACCATTCACCGAGAGACAGATCGATCGATGGTTCGGGAAACGGAAGGTTCCATCATGGAATGTTCCTAAGTGTTTCTGCCATTATCGCAATCTCAGCTGCCATACTTATAGCTTCTGGTGTGATAATCATAAGCTTGCTTAACGCTTCTGTGAGGAGAAGGCTTGCTTTTGTTGATAATGCTCTGGAGAGCATTTTCTCTGGTTCTTCAAGATCAGGAAGCATGGCGGCTGGTAAACTTGTTCTTCTCAATGCAAGATCTTCATCCTCTTCTTCATTATCGGCCACCGAGTTTTCGAGAAATCCAGAGTTTTTTCTCAACAAAGCTGCTGAAGTCGGTGAAGGAGTGTTTGGAACTGTGTATAGGGCTACACTCGGAGAAGAAGGAAGCGTCTTAGCCGTCAAGAAACTTGACCCTTCAACCATTCTGCATAACCCAGAAGATTTCGACCGACAAGTTCGAATCTTGGCGAAAGTAAAGCACGAAAACCTCGTACCGATCAAAGGGTACTTCTGGACACCTGATTTGCAGCTTTTGGTTTCAGAGTATATTCCGAACGGTAACTTGCAGTCCAAGTTACACGTACGAGACCCTTCTTCACCGCCGCTTTCTTGGGCCGCAAGGTTCAGAATCATCCTCGGAACAGCTAAGGGTCTTGCATATCTTCACCACTCGTTCCGTCCACCGATCGTCCACTTCAACCTAAAACCGACCAACATCCTCCTCGACAAGGACAACAATCCGAAAATCTCGGATTTCGGGCTGACAAGGCTTCTGACAAAACACGACAGAAACACGATGAACAACAATAGGTTTCAGAACGCGCTAGGGTATGTAGCTCCTGAACTAGAGTGTGAGAGCTTAAGGGTCAATGAGAAATGCGATGTTTATGGATTCGGAGTTCTGATTCTGGAGCTTGTGACCGGTCGGAGACCAGTGGAGTACGGAGAACACAGCTTTGTGGTGTTGAGCGACCATGTTCGTGTCCTGTTAGAGCAAGGGAACGCGTTGGAATGCGTTGATCCGACGATGGATGAATTCTCCGAAGACGAAGTGTTGCCAGTTCTGAAGCTGGCTCTTGTTTGTACTTCTCAGGTACCTTCAAATCGCCCAACAATGGCGGAGATTGTTCAGATTTTGCATGTCATCAAGACACCAGTTCCTCACAGGCTGGAGACTTTCTAGCTCTTTACTTCCCATGTTTTTTTTTTTGGTTCTCTGTCTTTTCCAATGCTCGATTGTTATCTGTAAATTTCGGAACTTTATGATTCACCTCGTGGGAATGATATCGTTGACCAATTCATAAACCCTTTTCAGCTATTGAATTCTTTTTGTACAAAAAAAAAAAATCAATAAATCCAAGAAGAAACAAAAGAATGGTAAAGAGCTCCTTTTAAATATAGGTTTGAGTTTCCATCTGTAGTGATGTCAATATGGATTTTGCCCAAACCATTTGGGTCCAACCCATTTAGGTTTGAAAAATTATTGATTTGGGTTGAGTCAATAACAATTGTTGAATGGGTTGAGTCAACCCATAAAATCCATAACATACAATAAACTTATCATTTAAATATAATAATCATTGAGATATTTTTTTATGTTTACAGGTTTTAGTTACGGTCGTTATACATATAAAATATTAAATAAATAACATATAAATAATATATGAAAACTATACATATATATACACACATTTATATATAAGGATAAAATACGTGTCTATTCCACAGTAACCTCATTTCTCGCTTAATTAGGCCCGATTCGATTTGAAAACGATACCCATTTTTTGAATATTGGATGATCAAATTTTTCGGTACTGTTCGGTTGAGAAACAATAATGAGTTTTTCGGTTCGATTCGGAAACGATATCGATTTTTTTGGTTCGGTTCGGAAATGATGTTGATTTTTCGAATATCGGATTTTTAAAATTTTTGGTGCGGTTCGATTCAAAAATAGTAATGAGTTTTTTCGTTCGATTCAAAAACGATATCGATTTTTTCTATTCGGTTCAAAAATGGTGTCGATTTTTCAGATATCAGATTTTTGAAATTTTTGGTATGGTTTGGTTCGAAAACGATAATGAGTTTTTTTGTTCGATTTAGAAACTATATCTATTTTTTTTGTTTGGTTCGAAAACGATATCAACTTTTCGGATACCGGATTTTTAAAATTTTTAGTACGGTTCGATTCGAAAACGGTAATGATATCGATTTTTTTCGATTTGATTTGACAACGGTGTCGATTTTTTCGGTTCGACTCAAAAACGATACCAAATGTTTCGGTTCGATTCAACACTACAAAAAAATGGTCATTTCCAACGGGCAAATCCGTTGGAAATGGCCAAATTTGCGTTGGAAATTAACGTTTCCAACGGATAAATCCGTTGAAATTTCGTCGTTGGAAATCGGTGTCCGTTGGACAACCGTTGGAATTTTCAACGGAATTTCAACGAGTTTTTTCGTTGGAATTTTCCAACGGAATTTCCAACCGATATTCGTTGGAATTTTCTAACGGAATTTCCAACTGCAATCCGTTGGAATTTTCCAACGAAAAATTCAAAACATATTCTCGATCCCGATCCCGACCCCGACCGTGAACCCGACCCCGACCCCGACCCCGATCCCGACCCGAACTGTAAACCCGACCCCGACCCCGACTGGGAACCGACCCCAGCCCCGACCCCAAACCCGACCCGATCCCGATCCCGAAGCTCACTTCCCAATAGGTCACTCATCCTTCCACTACTCCAACTCAATCGTCCTTAACCCTAGAGTTCAAATTGATCATCATCCAACTGCTCCAAGTTAAACTTCTGATATCATATAACATTAATATATATACATATATAAATGTTTATACATATAAATATTTATATACACACATACACACATATATATATATACATATATACATATATATATATATATATATATATATTTGTTATGTGTATGTATATGGTTAATATAGACATATATATATATATACACGTATAAATATATAAAATACATGTATTTAAATATATATATATATATATATATATATATATTAGATTTTTCAATTAAAATCCAAATTTCCAACCGATATCCGTTGGAATTTCGTTGGATTTTTTTTTAAAATTTTCCAAAAAAATTTCCAACCGATACCCGTTGGAATTCCGTTGGAATTTTTTTCCAACCAACATCCGTCGGAATTCCGTTGGACATTTCCAACGGTATTTCCAACCGATATCCGCTGAAAATTTCCAACGGATATCCGTTGGAAATACCGTTGGAAATTTTCAACACAATTTTTCAATTGAATACGTTGCAAATTCCGTTAAAAATTTTCAACGGGCATTTCCAACGGATATCTGTTGGAAATTTCAACATAATTTTAACGGAAATCGCAGTTGAAACGCCGTTGAATTTCCAACGGACAAATCCGTTGGAAAATCCGTTGGAATTCGGTGATTTTTTTGTAGTGCAAAAGTGATACCAACCTTTTCGATCCGATATTAGATTTTTTTAGTTCGCATATATATATATATATATATTTATGTATATATATACGGACATATATTACTATTTATATATCTATATATAATAATTTTAGTTACTTATATAATAGGCTTAATGCTAATGTTAATGTTGATAATATACTGGGTTTTAATGGGTTAAATGGCCATGAGTTGAATGGGTTAAAACCCACTTAACTCATTTAAGAAAATTAATCAAATGGGTTAAACCCAACACGGGTTCGAGTCCTCACTTGGAAAGGGGCATTCACATAGACTTCCTCAATCTTTTGGGAGATGTAGTCGAACTAAAGACCGGTGAATTCCGGATTATAAAAAAAATATTGTTTTTTATTCAAAGTTTGTTGTTATTTTATTTGTAAGGATAAAATAAAACAATAAAAAATACTAGTTGTGTATTGTAAAAATGAAATAAAATTTAATATCCAAGATAATGTATTAGACTAATTTTGTACTGTTTGTATATCTTTTAATATCATTTTGTTTTTCTTTCAAGAGAAAACAATACATTTATTTATTTTATTTATACAAAATACTCCACCCGTCTCATAATAATTGAAGTTTGAAACAATTATTTTTGTTTTTAAATAGATGTCATTCTACATTTTCTAGATAATTTTCAATTTTACCTTTAATTAAAACTACTACAATTTAAATAATTTTTTAATAACAATGTAGTTTTTTTTTATCATGAAACCTATATTAAATAAAGGTTATTTTGGGTTATTTTGGGTTTGGAAAAAAAAAAGGATAGAGAAGGTTTGAATGCGAGTTAATGTTATCATCTCGTACCACTTTTTACCGAACCGGTTCAAGATTATTTCGGTTCGTTTAAAAACGGACCAAACGGATCACTTCACCGCGAGCACGCAAACCATCCCAAATGGGCCACGGGCTAGTGCGTGAACAAGAACAAATTTTAATCCTAATTTATTTTTTGTTGGGTATATAACACACACATATATATATATATATATATACATACATTCACAAATATATGCATATCTAGGTGTATAGTATACATATATATACATATGGATATATGTATATGGAGGAGAATTTATAAATATACATATTTATTTCACTAAACTGATCCGTTTAATTAGAGATTCAAAATAGACTGATTCGGTCTTATTTTATCTAGATAGATTTGAATTAGCTTGTTTTGGGTTTGTTTTGGTTGGCATTCATTTTTCACATATCAGAAAAACTTAGTTCAGTTCAGATTGCTTTTGTTTACGAGCCAAAATAAAATTAAAAATAAAAAAAATAATAAAAAAGAATTTTTTTGGAAAAAATTCTGTCTTTCTATTATGTAGGTTTTTTCCTAGAATTATTAAAAGTCTTAGAAACGGTTGTACTGAACTTTATTATCGAGCTTTTGCTTTTTTTTAATATCTCAAAGTTGTGCTAAAACTTTTATATTTTGTTTACCTTGGCCTTGTATTTTTACAATTTATCATTTATAAGTTTGAAAATTGTTTTTCAAAGACTTTTTGTCCGCTTATGTTTTAGGTCGGCCGGCCTGACCCATAACTCTTCGGGCTTGATATTCCTAATTTTTAAAAATAAATTTCAAAAAAAATATTGAACTTACAAAAATATATAAAAACAAAACTTCAAATTTTTAAAAAGTTTACAAATATCCCCAAGTTGTTAAAGCGTTTTATAACAAAAGTTGAACTTGTAAAACGCTACCGCGAAGTGGCTTTTGACCAAATATTCCGAGTATTGGGATGTTGGATTTATAACGTGGTTCTGATCGACTTTTACTTTGTACATATGACGTCAAAAAATAAGATAAAAAAACCAAAAATAATAACAATTATACATATATATACAAATATAAAGATATATATATATATATACACACATACACATACATGCTATTTTTTTTTTAACATTTTAGTAATTTTCATGTTTTTGTTTTTGGAATTATCCATTTCTTAACCACTACAAAACAAGTAGACCCACCAAAATGTGAAAAGAATAAAAAGAAAAAGAAAAAAAAGACAAGAACAGTGAATTAAATAATGAAAAAAGTAGAACTATAAAGACATTTGTATGATCAATATAAGTTTTGCAAACGAAAAGGGCCAATAAGGATAAGGTTTTGAGAGAGAGAGAGAGAGAGAGATGGGGAGAAGGTTCCGCGGGAGAGACGGGGTGATAATGGCGGCGATGGTGGCGACGGAAGCCTCCAACGTGGGGATGAACACTCTCTTCAAAGCGGCCTCTTCCAAGGGCATGAGCTCCTACACTTTCCTCTTCTACTCTTACGCCTTTGGCTCTCTTCTTCTTCTCCCTTCTCTCTTCTCCTCCCACAGGTTCCTCTCTCTCTCTCCCTCTCTCTCTCTCTCTCTCTCTCTCTCTCTCTCTCATATATTCATCACTAAATAAATATGTAATAATGTTTTTGACAGGTCAAGGTCGCTTCCTCCGTTAAGAATTCTTGGTAAAACTGGGCTTCTTGGGGTAATAGGGTAAGCTTTTTTGGTTGAATTTTAAATTTTTTTTGGTTGAAATAGGGTAAGCTTTATTAGGTCGCTAATTAAAAATGAAAAAGTCCGAATCTTGTTTTCATGTTGCATTTATTGATGGAAAGTGATAAAAAAAATCATAATTTTTTTTAATTTAATATTTGGGTTATATGAGCAGAAGCATATACTTGGTGACGGGCTACACAGGCATCAAATTCAGCTCTCCGACCTTAGCTTCGGCTATGAGCAACGTTACGCCCGCTTTCACCTTCATTCTCGCCGTTATCTTCGGGTATATATACATATATATATATATCCACCGATTTGTTTCTGCGTCGATTTTTAGATTTTAGGGTTCATCAATTTTTTTTTATAAAAGGAGGATTCATCAATTTGAGATTGAGAATTTGTGTTTTAGCTGTTAAAATTGAAAGCTTTCCCAAAATCAAAGTTGTGACCACATTTCTCTAGTTATCATCATCATCAAGGAAGAAATGAACCCAACAAAAGAAAAAGACATGCACTTTATATATATATGTATATATATACATACATATAGGACTAAATAGCACGGACCAGACACTCCAAAGTGACACTCTATATGGTCAACACCACCGAGAAATGAAGGTGATGTTTTATCACTTTCTTGGAGTTTTTTTTATTAAAATAATAATAATAATAATAATAATAATAATAATAATAATAACGTGACTGTATTATTAAAATAATGTGAAAGAATGGAGAAAATATCGATGGGGAGAGAGAGCAGCGTAGCGAAAGTGGTGGGGACAGCGGTGTCGATAGGAGGAGCTCTTGTCGCCGCTCTCTACAACGGACCGCCGATCTTCTCCGTCGAATCTCAGCCGTCCATTTCCCTCTCTCCGTCGCCGGAAAACTCCAATTGGGTCGCCGGAGGAGGCCTTCTTGCCATCAAAGACACCGTCATCTCTCTCTCTTACATTCTTCAGGTACCATAATTTTAGATACAATTATTAAATGCTCCCACTAAGATTAAATCTATTTGTACATAAAAAAAAAATCGTGTAATTATATATTTTTATTAATTTTTGATATTTATATACATATTTTAATTATTATTGACCCCTCTTATAAATATTCCTGTCCAGTGTCCGCTACTGCTGGCACATCTGACGTCTAAAAAAACATGGTTATCCAGAGACATTAATAGTTTGGTTTTATCGGGAATACACATTCAAATTAATACAATTTTCAATAATTTTAAATAAATTAGACAAATCTTGATAATATTTGATATAGCTGAGATTGAAAAAAAATATAATCATTGTTATTCGAAATATTTTCGTTCTGGGTATGAAAATATTTATACTATATAGTCAATTTTGTAAATTTTTTGGTTACAGGCACAGATAATGAGTGAACAACAGTCTCCGTTCACAGTGACATTCATTTACTCAGCGATTGTTTGCATTTCAAGTGTCTTAGTGAGTGTTATCGCAGAGAGGAACAATCCAAGTGCATGGTCCATAAGATTCGACATAACCTCGATCTGCATTATAACAGCGGTACCATATTACATATATTTCCGGTACTATAAGATAACCGGTTAGAGATTGGTTTGGTTTAACCGGTTGATTTGATTCGGGTTTCAGGGGATACTGAATCCAGGATACTACGTAATTCACTTGTGGGCGGTGCGTTACAAGGGACCTGTGTACATAGCTATATTCAGGCCGTTGTCTATCGTGATCGCGGTAGTCATGGGGGCGATTTTTCTTGGTGATTCTCTCTATCTCGGAAGGTAAGAAAATCCTAATTATGATGAACAAAAAATTCTAACAAGAAATTTAACCTAAGATCATCAATTTCATATATATATATATACACACACGTATATATAGAAGTTGCCAATTTGATTAATAACCAAATAATCGATCAGAGTTGAATCACAAAAGTGTAACCGACCGAAACCGGTATAAAAAGTGAATGGTTACAATTTTTTTGTGATTGAAAAATTCGAATCCGAATCGAATAAAAAAGTTAAGCAAAAAATAAAAAAAATTCTTTGAAAATGAATATTTTTATCGATAGAAAATGAATTCAAACCGAAATAGAACCTAATAGAACCGAACAAACGGAATTCAAAATAAAAATAAAATGATTGTAATTATTTTTAAAATTGAAATAATGGAATGTGAAATGAACTGAAATCCGATCACCCCTGTTTACAAGCCCTTCAAATGATAGTACATGATTCAAGGGGTTATATATATATAATATTATATATGATCTTCTCATTATGATTGGTCTGTTAATGTTGTTTACTCCCACAGTTTGATCGGAGGGACGTTGATATCAATGGGATTTTACTCGGTGATGTGGGGAAAGGCCAAAGAAGAGACATCCGAAACTGATGAGACATCATCGCCGCCATGTCTTGATTCCAAAAAAGCTCCTCTTTTGTCAAACTTAAAAGACAAAACTTTACACATCTAAGGATTAGTTATCCATACCGACCAATTGTCTTTTTTTTTAAGACAAAATCTATATATATTAAAAGTTGGGTTTGAAGGATTATGGTGAAACCACCTTATCATCCTACATGGATGTTTAATAAATTTTGATTGGTTTATAAAATCTTCATTACCTACATCAACTTTCAATAAAATAATTTAAATTAAAATTCTCATAATAAACTCATCTATATTGCATATAGTATTGAAAAGGGTTGGTGGAGTTAGATCATGGGACTACATTCCTGTTAGGTCTCCAGTATACGAGTACTTGGGAATGCTTAGAAGAACTGACGATGTAGATAGTGTTTCTGACAACAATTATATATTTCAGATTAACTTCCTACAAACAATGCAAGGCCTTGATGAAAGGGGGTATGTTAATTTTATTAGTGTCTCATATATATATATATATATGTATGTGTTTATCTCGAAATAATTTTAAAATTATTTATTAGTGTGACATGTTCGTTTATTTGATACATCATCGGTGTGACATGTTAATTTTAATTCTTTTGTTAGTTTTTTAAGATCTTGCATTTTGTATAATTGTTTGGATTCTTTTTTATTTTTTTCGTATTGTGTATTATCATTATTAAATTTGTACTCAAATCCCTTTAGGAGGTGAGAAAGAGACATATCTTTGATATGTGATTTAATATTTCTATTTATTAGTCAAAATATTCATCACAGTGTTTTCTCAATTCATGAAAAATAGAGAAAAAAAAGATTATATCTTTGTTATTTATAAAAGTTTATTTATTACACTACAAATTGTAAAATTATTCTTCATTCTCTTCGGATGTGCATTATGTTATTTTTTCCCGCACGTTAATGAAATTGGGTACAGTCTGAAACAAACATCACTTTTGGTATGTTTTGTAACCAACACTTTTGGTTCTTTTCTATCCAATAATTTTCATATTCAAAATATTAATCTTCGAAATTTAACATTGTTTTTCATCATAACGTGTTGACGTGGAGAAAGATGCAAATCTTTTTATGGTTTGTACAATGACATTGAGCCGCCGAAGAAGAAAAAAATTTGATTTTTGGTATTATGTTAATTTTTTGGTTTTATGTATTTATATATGCAAGCATGAAAAATTACACATTTACAAATTTAAAAAAACCAACGAAGACAATAAAATTGAAATCTCTCAAAAAAAATATATGCATGTATATATATACAAATGTATATATGTTACATATATATGTATGTATGTAGCATATTTGTATGTATGTATGTATATATATTTATTTTATATTTTTCCTCACATGGTAGTAATATGCTATCGAACCAATCAAATGATTAATAATGTTCGAATGGATATATTTTAAGAAAGTTCATGTATTTTTTTTATAAAATTTTAAGTTTATTTATTTAGAATTTTTCAAAGTTAGTTATTTTTAAATTATTTTCCTTATATAAATATAAAAATATATTATATAAAATTTTAAGTTCATGTATTTATTTTTTGTATTGTAAATGTTTATTTGTTACAACCTCTACAAAGATTGTAGAATTATTATTCTTATTTTCTTCAAAACGTTGAATGAAAATTGTTTTTATTATTTTCAAATATTTGTAAACGAATAGGCTTCACAAGGAAACATAAGTTGAGATAAGGACTTGCAAAATATTGATATTATAAGAGAAAATGAAAAAAGATATATCAGATAATAAATCATTTTAAAAAGTTAAAAATGACTTTATGTAAGGCGAATATACGAAAAAAAGAAAAAAAGAGGAAGAGAGAAGAAAAATAATATGAGGTATGATATTTTTTTACTCTAATTACAATTTTTATCTTTTCTTAGTCAAACTGTAAAAAAATTATAATTTTTTTTGCTAACTCGATTAATAATGTTATCTAAAATAAATTAAAAAGTTCGATATTTTTATGGAAAAAAGTATAAATAAATGTGTTAATATGAAAATTCATAAGTTAGATTTTCGATGGACATTTTAAAAATTCAGTGTTTTCCATCAAAGTTCGACCAATAATTTGAGCCATTGCAAGTAGAAAAAGGGTTCATGAGGTTAATCAAGATGGTCATAATATAAAATCTATAGACATATGGAAAGAATCCCCGATATGAACTTTTAATTGTAGGGGTTATCTATAGTACAAAGTTATATCTATATAGGACGAGACAAACGAATGCAAAGGATAAAACTCTGTATTGTTTCAACCCTCACCATGTTTCTTCCTATCTTGTATGCAGGCGGGACTAGATGACCAAGTATCGGAAACATCAAAACATAAATGAAAAGTACATTGATTTTTTTTTCTTTATTTAGTATCTCATTTTTGTTCTCAAAGTAAGTAAGAACAGCTCAATACCTTAAGAGAATAGCAAAAACCTCTTTCTATTGTTTTGTGAAATCCCATATGATAGAAATGTTTACAAAAAGAATGCAATTTAATGTAAAAACATTTTAAGACTAAAGGAAAGAATAAAAAAAGATCAAACAGAATACTTACGTGCATGATAAGATCGTTGTGCACATTAATCCAAAACGCAATTTCTCCTCGATTGTCAACTTTCACGGATCAATACCTTCCAGTTTACTAATAAGCAAGTTGTATGATATAGTAAGTTGAAAAAAAATATCTAAGAAGATTGGATGGAGAAAAAGACAGAAATATGTTTGTATTAGATTTGAATGCATATTCATTCACTTCATTGTTAAAAATATATACAATTACATTGACAAACTTATTCAATATAAGAATGATTTATAATATAATAATACAATGAAATTTAAATACTCTACAGAGATATATATATATATATATATTGATTTAATAATATAATTTTTACAATATTTATATCAAAGATTTTTTATAACGAAAGATTAAACATTTTTTGTTAAAAAAAATGAATAACCCGCGCATCGCACGGGTCTCTCCTAGTCTTGTATAAATAAATGAATTTATCATCAATTCCGAAATTATTATAATGATTTTAATACTTTTAGAAAAATACCAAAATTTTTTATTATTCATAATTAATATCATGAATTTTACGGCGACTCTAAAAAAATACTCAAAATTTTACAAAAACTTTCAAAAAATTATATGTTAAATAAGAAATGGATTCAACTGTTGTCTTTTTAGTTCTCATAAAATTCATGATATTATCTGGGAATCAAAATTTATTTTATATATTTTATCAAAATTCGAAAATTGTGTATTGATATGATTTCAAATTAAATAAAATTTCAGAAGAAATAGAATTTAGAACCAAATTGAGAGCAGATTAACCGTTTATCTGAACCGTACTTAATAATTATTATTATTGCTCAAAGGATCCATTTTTTTTTTCATATAACAAAAAATAAACCTCCTTATTCTTCATATCCTAAGTTCGATCAGGAAATTCTCCCAAGGGAAACGAAAAGGAGGAGAAACCTTAAATATAAACATATAAATTAAAACAAATCCGTTACCAAAAAAAAATAAAACAAATCGAAAATTTTGAGTGAATAAAAAAACGTAATTTTAAAAAAAGTTATCATTTTTAGAATTTGGGATGGAATTTTAAGGATATCTAAACATAGTATCATATGATTAAATTTTATAACTTGACAAAATCTTGTCGTTTTAATAAATAGGATATCTAGGTAAATGTGACATTTTCATACACGTATTTTTTATTTGACAAAAAACTAAATTTGAATTTAAAATTTTCTAAATATCTATACGAATTGTTAAAATTAACAGTAATTAGATACATAATCATCATTTTTGTTAAAATTTTTCGGATTCTATTATCTAATGCGCTAACGTCTATGATAATTACAATATTTACCTAACTAATGTATTAGTTAATAGAATCCAAAAATTTTAAACGAAAATGATGATTATATATACAAATACTGTTAATTTTAACAATTAAAATAAATATTTGGAAAATTTTGAATTTAAGAGTAGTTTTTTTATCAAATTAAAAAAAAACGTGCATGAAACGGTCACAATATTCGCGTACCTAATAAAGAATCTTCTTCTTCACACTATAAAAAAATGCGTGTAATTTCCGAATTATGTATGGACAATTTAAAAAAAAAAATTAATATTGAATTTGGTTCTTCACTTTCGCCGCCTTTCACCACCATTACTCCTCGCCTTCTGATTCAACTCTGTAAATTTTCCTCCATTTTCCTTCATTTTCTCACTTGGGCCATCCCCAATTTCCCCACCTTGTTGTTTTTTCCCCGTAGTCCGCACTCCAAATCTCACTTGGGCCATCCCCAATTTCCCTTATTTTCGTAGGGTTCTTGCAGTTCTTCGAAATCCTCGCTTTTCCTCGTCTGGATAACTCGCACGTCTCCGATTGGGGGTCGTTCTTAATTTCTTCCCACGATCACAGATTTCGACACAGTCAGATGTCGGAAGGCTATGCAATCGAACTCTACTTCGATCCGGTGCTCGAGAACCAGGTCCTGAAAGCTTGAACGTCTTCGCCCGCCGACGAGTCAGCACGAAGTTGATCGAGACTGATTCTCGCCTACACATAACCCTCGCCTCGATCGCCATCGTTGATTCCACCAAGCTCGAATCCGCCGTCAAGGCCTTCGTTTCAAAGTAGGAACCTCTCCCACTCGCGTTCTCCTCCATCGACAGCTTTCCCTGCGACAACCACGTACTGTTCCTCTCGCCGACACCCTCTCTGTCACTGCTCCAGTTCCAGGTTCAAGTATGCAACGCTCTGAGGAAAGAAGGTGTCGAGATTAGCGAGGAATATCACGCCGATTCATGGATTCTGTCTTGTCCTGTGGCAATCTAAGTGCCGAAGACGCAAATGGCGGAGGCATTCTTGGTCTTGAGAGATTTGAAGCTTCCGGTTAATGGCTATTCGTCGATATATACAATGTATCTTCAGTACTATATCAATGAGAAAGATGACAAAGTGTACACCACCAAGAAGGAGTCGCCTCCGCCCATCCAGCCCGGTTCTCACTGGATGACAAATACTCGAGGCAGAGAGTGTTGCTGAAGAAACGGTTTGGTCTATTGCCGACCTAGAAACCAGGCTCTGATACCATGAACAAAACTATAGGATCGAGTGGTGTTTTGGTTTCTCGGTGTATTACGAGTCGGCAAGACAAGAGTAGGTGTAATACCCCGATTCCCGTATAAATTATTTAAATTACTTTCGGGAATAAAAGAAGGGTAAAACAAGGCAAAAATATAGAGAATATTTCAACGAAGACCTAGAAGAAAACGACACTCGATTTGACTGAGAAACGAGGAAGTTATGAGCAAACGAAAATTGAGTAGAACCTGGAAATTCGGAATTCACAAGTTATTTGAGGTACGGACGTTTCGAGCTGTAACTCATCGTGAAAAGGTGAGTTTCCAATAATCTATTGATTGGACATGAAAGAGGACGTTCCAAGGAAGGTGTAGAAACAAACGGTGCGCGATTCGGGTAACAAACGAGTGAGAACAAAGCAATCGAAGTCAGTTGGAACGGACCAGAAATGCAGAACGGACGGTCTGGCAAATGCAGAACGGACGGACTGCTAAAGGCGGAATGAACGGACCACGAACGAGCGAGGAGCTGGGCCGAAGCTAGGCCCAGACCGTCCGTTCTAGGCCCAGAACGGACGGTCTGTTGGGCAGAACGCAAGTGGCCAACTTGCTCCCTTGGGACGCATATTCCTCTGCGTTCCCAGGGCCCGCCGGCGTCAAATCGCCGCCCAATCCGCTCAGGACGTTGCAGGCTTGACCATGGGCCTGGGTTTGAGCCCATTTCGCCTCTCCCACGCGGCCAAAAACACTCCCAAGGCGGAGGTTTCACCATTTTCGGACAAAAACAGAGAAAAGAGGGGGAGAGGAGAAACAGAGAGGAAGGGGCAAAAATCAGGGAGAATCGACGCAAGAGGAGCTCGGGAACACGAAGGGAGACATCCCTAGAGTGTCTAGAAGAGGTTTCCGACCAGAAACAAATCGAAAAACACCTCGAAATCCGGCCAAAACCAGATCTGAGCCGAAACAGAGGTGAGTGGCTCGAGTTGCGTCTGTGTAAGCTC
>NW_010967136.1:129528-131465 GCF_000463585.1 Tarenaya hassleriana
CTGTATACGGGTTACGGGTGTCACAACTTTTGGTATCAGAGCCACGTTCTTTTCTCGGGAAGAAATCGTGCTCATTACCCAACGGTTTTCTACGAAAATGCTTTCAAACCATGTCCGAAGAAAATCCTCACCTGTCGAGGTCCGTACATTGATGATGCGAGCTGGGGTCGTCGAAGGCTTAGTGAATGTAACGTGGCACATTTAGAATGTCACCATTATATGCTTAAATGGAGATCAGCGATTTCCAAAATTAAGTCCAATGTCTAAATTAAGGGATTGGAATTAGGGAACTAATTCCAAAATCCCTAAGAAGCCCTATAGCAGTACCTAAACGAACCTGTGCCAATCCACCCCGAGTGGGAGGTTTGAGACAAAGGGGGAGGACTTATCTCGCTCGCCAACTATATTGGCATTAGCAGAGGACCCCTTAAGTTCAATACGAAGGACCGAAAAGAAGATAATCAAGAAGAGCATCTGGGCATTCCTTCTTACCCGAAGCATAGATTGGAGGACACAACGGTTACCCGAGACTTTCTAATGCTTTTCCCTGATGACTTTTCAGAATTTCTGTCAAGGGGGGAGAAATGGATTTCACTACTGACATACTACCGGGTACAGAGTCAATCAGCAAGGCTCTATACCAAATAACACCGGTTGAGATAATCGAATTGAAGGAGTAGTTGAACGAATAAATGAAAAAGGTCTATACGCCCAACGGTTCACCGTGGCGAATGCCAGTACTCTTCGTGAAGAAAAAGGACGGGAGTATGCGCTTGTACATCGATTACCGAGGGCTAATAAACCAAGTGACTATCCAGAATCGGTACCCGTTATCGAGGATTGACGAGTTGCTAGACCAACTACAGGGAGCCCAATGGTATTCGAAGATCAATCTACGATCCGGATATCCCCAAATTCGGATCAAGGAGGATGACATACAGAAGACGGCATTCCGGACGAGATATGGACACTTCGAATTCGTGATCATGCCTTTCGTACTCACGAACACGTTTGCGGTGTTCATGTAACTGATGAACCGCATGTTCATGGACTATCTAGATGCGTTTGTCTTCTTTTTCATCGATGACCTCCTCATCTACTCGTCGGATCCGCAGACACATGAGGAGCATCTGCGGAAGATATTGTGGAGGCTAAGGGAGAACCGGATGTATGCGAAGTTCAGTAAGTGCAGCTTCTGGTTACAGGAGATTGGATTCCTGGGACACGTGGTATCAGCCCAGGGCATTCAGGTCGATCCGGCTAAGATCGAGGCCGTCATGGAGTGGCAGTCCCCGACTTCTGCGACGGAAGTCAAGAGCTTCTTGGGATTAGCCGACTATTATCGCCGATTCGTCGAGGGATTCGCCAAGATAGCTCGACCTTTGACGAAGCTGACAAAGAAGAACGTCAGGTTCTAGTGGACGACAGAATGCGAGGAGAGCTTCGGAGAGTTGAAGCGGAGATTAACATCAGCGTCGATCCTGGCATTACCTCGGCCGCGAATGCTATACGAGGTGTACACTGACGTATCCAAGCACGGACTCGGTTGCGTGTTGATACAGGAGGGACACGTGATCTCTTACGCGTCGAGGCAGCTGAAGAAACACGAGGAGAACTAACCGACACATGATATGAAGTTAGCAGCGGTAGTTCACGCGCTGAAGATCTGGAGATCGTATCTGTACGGGGAGAAGGTTAAGCTCAACATGGACCATAAGAGCTTGACCTACGTGATATCTCAGAAGGATCTGAATCTGAGACAGCGGAGGTGGTTGGAGTTGACTGCAGATTATGATCTGGAGATAGCCTATCATCCGGGGAAAGCTAACGTAGTGGCCGACGCTTTTAGTAGGAAGAAGATTTTAGCGGCCATACGTGTTGTCACCTCATCTCGCAGCAACGCCGCTGAGTTGACTGCGATGTTGGGACATCTCTCG
>NW_010967136.1:131942-135226 GCF_000463585.1 Tarenaya hassleriana
GCCATTTGGGTAGTCGTGGATCGACTAACCAAGTCTGCCCATTTTATTCCTATCCGTCAGGAGTATCCTATCGGGCGGTTGGCGCAGATTTACATTGATGAGATCGTACGTCTTCATGGAGTTCCGAACGAGATTATATCGGATAGAGACGCCCGAGGAAGGCGATTCAGGAGGCGCTGGGGACGAAGCTCAAGATGAGTACGGCATATCATCCTCAGACAGACGGTCAGTCGGAGCGGACTATACAGACTTTGGAGGACATGCTCAGAGCTTGTATCCTGGAGTGGGGAGCTCCGTGGGACCAGTACATGACGTTTGCGAGTTTGCGTACAACAACAGTCATCACACGAGTATCGGAGTATCTCACGAGGCCTTGTACGGGCGACCGTGCAAGAAATCGTTATGCTGGACGGAGATCGGCGAGCGCCGAGAGTTCGGGCCGGAGATCGTGGAGGATGTTGGTTGTGATGCTCTAGGATGATCCGTGATATGACATTTTGACTTTGTATTGATTCATTGATTTATGAATGCTTTACTTTTCCCGTTATATGATTAGCATGTTTGTTATATTATGGTAAATATCCTTGAATCATTGCAGATGATTCTAAATTCCCTGGTCAGTTATCATTGTGGGAACAATGATGAATTAAGACCAGCATGATGTGTGATAGATGATTATGATCATATGCATTAGATGCAAATCACAATCATGGGTTCTCGTTTGGAACGAGTTACTGGATGACCCGCATGAGATTGTCACATGGACATGAGTCATGACTTGAATCTCATACAGCGGTTCGTTCTTGGATCCTCAGACCTGAGATGTCTAGAGTATCTGATATGAGGAGTGATGTGTCTTGACTGCGTCAAACGTCGTCTTTAACCGGATGATCATAACGGCGTTGCTCAGATACGTTCACGAATCATATGCAGATAGTAGACATGCAATACGAGACTTGTCATCTCCTACGCAGGAGAGATGTCGCTGGGCCCCTCGTGGAAATCAGACTTGTCACCAGCCGTTCCGGAACGTTCGTTCCGCTGAGGAACGGACGAACCGTTACGCAAATGCCAGACCGTCCGTTCCAGGTCTGGAATGGATGGTCCAGGCGTCAAGACCGTCCGTTCTACATTATATAACGGACCGTCCGTTCTGCGTAGAAATTCAGAACGTCCGTTCCAGGCCTGGAACGGACGGTCCGACTTACGGGCAGTTTTCGGTTTTCGCGTTTTAAGGGTTTTCGACAATCCTAATTAATATGATAGCCGCCACAAACCCTAGACTAAGAACCTCAGACGTCCTAGATTCTAATGAGAGCTTAGAGAAGCTTGATTGTGAGTTCTAGTGATTGGAATATCGATTCCAAGTCAAGGACATCGGTTTTCTCTTCACAAATCCTAGCAGATACGTTCCAAAGCGTTGGAATTCATCCCGCCGGTGTGGATACGTGTAGAGGAGTTGTGCTTTCAACTCTCGGTGATTAAAACAGGCCCTGGATCGATTGATACTTCCAGATCTTGAAAGAACGAGGTAAGTATTCGAATCCCACGACGATATACACGATTGTTCGGGTTATTGCACAATTGGTTTTGTGTGACGTTTGGCTAGGTTTAGATCTTTCCTTCCGCTGCGTGAAACCTAGAATCCAAACCCTAGATCGATGAGATCGCATGCTAGGAACCCGAAGGGAACCCCAACAGTGGTATCAGAGCCTGGTTCTCTGTATATCGCCGTGCCTGTTGCTTGTTTGCATGATTTTAATTGTTAAGATGCATGTGAACAATAGATCTTTGTAGGTTTGCATGACTTTAATTGTTAGAATGCATGTAGACTATAGATCTATGCATGTTTTCATGGTTTTAATGGTTAGAATGCATGTAAACATGAGATCTATGCTTGTTTGATGATTTTGATTGTTGAATAATGCATGGATGAGCTATGGTTCTTAGGAGGCTTGATGGTGCGTCGAAACGGGGATGAAAACCCTAGTTTACGGGACCCGAAACCGAGATCCGAAATCTGTCCATCGCATGGACTGATCGGTCTAGAGAGTAGACTGATCGGTCTATGCGTGACTGTGGTTCTTCCTTTTGGTCAAATTAGGTCATACCGACCAGTCCAAGGGTTGGACCGATCGGTCTGGACCGATGATCAAAGGGGATTTCGAATTATGCTCAACAGACCGTCCGTTCTGGTCCTTGGACCGTCCGTTCTGGTCCTTGGACCGTCCGTTCTGGGTCTGTTGGAACGTTCGGTCTTCGGGGTCGGTCTGCATTCGGTCATCTGTTCCAGAAGGTCTGGAACGGACGGTCCACGGATGCAGACCGTCTGTTCTGGCTTGCTGGAACGGACGGTCCACGTGTTTCTCTGGACCGTCCGTTCCAGTCTTCGGGTTTTTCCAAAATTAAACCGACAGTCGGTCTGGACCTCGGACAATCCGGGATTCCGAAGATTCAGAATTTTGATCGAACAATTGTTGTGTTGGATCGATTATCAGAATCGGAATCAAAGCCTCACTTAAGACCAAGCTTGATGACAATCCAGAATTCAGAGTTTTGATTGTGCAATCGTTGTCTCGAATCAAATATCTGAATTAGGATAGTGAAAGGGTTCTGGTATCGAATCTAAGGAAAACAAATGTTGTTTGGCCAAGAGATTCTATATATAGACGACTCAAACGAACTAAGAGTAGTTCATCCGAGTTGATCAGAACAACTTGACTGGAATGACTTGAATTCAGTCAAGGTATCCTGGTGTTCAAGACAAATGAAGCCTCAATTTTTAAAAATCTCAAGCTATTACCGCCCATTAGTAGAGCAACTGTCAAGGCCTCGATCGTCATGGTTACGGGTCATGCCCTAGCTGAGCGTGCCTGACTATCTTGGTGAGGCAGTATGGAGAAATCGTGATTCTCATAGCTCAAATATGGTTGAGCTTGAATTGGGTTATCAAGTCGGACTTGGACCTAATGGTAAGGATGAAATGAGGAACATGCAGTGATAGCGTATCACTATCCCATACACATCTAGGAATCACATAGGATGTGATTGACAAAGTGTTGTCTACGTAAATAGCATGGTTTTGAGCGTCATGCCCTAGCTGACTCAAAAGCATGTGAAATATGGATCCTAACTCACTTGGAAACTCATTGAGGGTGTTTTTCTTAGTGAGAGCCTGTCATATTGCATCTATTATCTGTGTTAGTAAGTGTACTAAGTGACTTGCATATTTTCTGTCTGTTTGTCTGTCTTTTTCTGTAGAACATATCTGTTGCAGGAATCTG
>NW_010967136.1:140108-144251 GCF_000463585.1 Tarenaya hassleriana
CGTTCGTTCCGCTGAGGAACGGACGAACCGTTCCGCAAGTGCCAGACCGTCCGTTCCAGACCTGGAACGGACGGTCTGGCATTTGCGGAACGGTTCGTCCGTTCCTCAGCGGAACGAACGTTCCTCAGCGGAACTCTTCCAGATCGCTTCGTCGCTCTTTTCTCGCGTTGTTCTCTTCACGTGTGATCCATCCCTAATGGTGTGTGACCCTGTAGGCCCATTCGAAGTGGCAGTGGCTTCGGAAACCTTTCCCGAACCACAAGTCATGGTTAGCCTCTAGCAAGACGCCATGACCACCCACCTAGAATAGAGTTAGAGGTGATCTAACAAAGCCAGCAATAGTTCGAGTTCTGATCCTTTGTCTCACGATGTCGTATGTTGAACAAGGGCATGGTATGAGCCACCCTTCAAGTTCAACCGCTTACTCGTCTAGGCAAACCGACTGATAAAATAGATCTACATTCATCTATAGCGTGGCCACGCATTTTCACAGTACGATTTCCACGAGGGGCCCAGCGACATCTCTCCTGCGTAGGAGGTGACAAGTCACGTATTGCATGTCTACTATCTGCATATGATTCGTGAACGTATCTGTCAAGCCCGTCCGTTCTACGTTATATAACGGACCGTCTGTTCTGCGTAGAAAGTCAGAACGTCCGTTCTAGGCCTGGAACGGACGGTCCGACTGACGGGCAGTTTTCGGTTTTCGCGTTTTAAGGGTTTTGGGCAATCCTAATTAATATGATAGCCGCCACAAACCCTAGAGTAAGAACCTCAGACGTCCTAGATTCTAATGAGAGCTTAGAGAAGCTTGATTGTGAGTTCTAGTGATTGGAATATCGATTCCAAGTCAAGGACATCGGTTTTCTCTTCACAAATCCTAGCAGATACGTTCCAAAGCGTTGGAATTCATCCCGCCGGTGTGGATACGTGTAGAGGAGTTGTGCTTTCAACTCTTGGTGATTAAAACAGGCTCTGGATCGATTGATACTTCCAGATCTTGAAAGAACGAGGTAAGTATTCGAATCCCACGACGATATACACGATTGTTCGGGTTATTGCACAATTGGTTTTGTGTGACGTTTGGCTAGGTTTAGATCTTTCCTTCCGCTGCGTGAAACCTAGAATCCAAACCCTAGATCGATGAGATCGCATGCTAGGAACCCGAAGGGAACCCCAACAGAGGAGACCACCGAGGTGATATGGAGGATTCGCGCCCATCTGAAGACGGCACAGGATCGACAGAAGTCGTATGTCGATCAGCGGAGACGAGACTTTGCGCTTGAGGTTGGAGATTATGCCTTTCTCCGAGTGCAGGCGATGCGGGGTCATGTGAGGTTCGGGCAGAGCGGGAAGCTGAAGCCGCGATACATCGGACCTTACCCCGTGATCGCGAGAGTGGGAGCTGTTGCATACCGTCTTGGATTACCGCCGAAGTTGGACAATATCCATGATGTGTTTCACGTGTCGATGCTACAAAGGTACGTAGCAGATCCTTCTCACATTTTAGAGCCCCAGGAGTTGGAGTTTACGGAGGCTACACATTTTCGCGACGAGAAGATCAAGAAGTTACGGACGAAAGAGGTGCCACTTCTAAAGGTCGTGTGGCGGAGCCAAGGGGTCTCCGACATGACTTGGGAACCCGAGGCAGAGATGCGTAGTACTTATCCGCATCTATTTACTTGAGCGTTGTACGAACTCTTTCACATGACGTTCGGTTTGTATCAGACTTATATCTTCTAATGACATGACGATCTGGATCGTGCTTTGGTGATGATATCGGATACGAGAAAATCTCGGTGACATCACGAGATTCTGAATTCGAGGACGAATTCTTTTTAAGGGGGGAGGATTTGTAATACCCCGATTCCCGTATAAATTATTTAAATTAATTTCGGGAATAAAAGAAGGGTAAAACAAAGTAAAAATATAGAGAATATTTCAACGAAGATCTAGAAGAAAACGACACTCGATTTGACTGAGAAACGAGGAAGTTATGAGCAAACGAAAATTGAGTAGAACCTGGAAATTCGGAATTCACAAGTTATTTGAGGTACGGACGTTTCGAGCTGTAACTCATCGTGAAAAGGTGAGTTTCCAATAATCTATTGATTGAACATGAAAGAGACGTTCCAAGGAAGGTGTAGAAACAAACGGTGCGCGATTCGGGTAACAAACGAGTGAGAACGGAGCAATCGAAGTCAGTTGGAACGGACCAGAAATGCAGAACGGACGGTCTGGCAAATGCAGAACGGACGGACTGCTAAAGGCGGAACGAACGGACCACGAACGAGCGAGGAGCTGGGTCGAAGCTAGGCCCAAACCGTCCGTTTCAGGCCCAGAATGGACGGTCTGTTGGGCAGAACGCAAGTGGCCAACTTGCTCCCTTGGGACGCGTATTCCTCTGCGTTCCCAGGGCCCGCCGGCGTCAAATCGCCGCCCAATCCGCTCAGAGCGTTGCAGGCTCGACCATGGGCCTGGGCTTGAGCCCATTTCGCCTCTCCCACGCGGCCAAAAACACTCCCAAGGCGGAGGTTTCACCATTTTCGGACAAAAAAAAAGAAAAGAGAGGGAGAGAAGAAACAGAGAGGAAGGGGCGAAAACCAGGGAGAATCGACACAAGGGGAGCTCGGGAACACGAAGGGAGACATCCCTAGAGTGTCTAGAAGAGGTTTCCGACCAGAAACAGATCGGAAAACACCTTGAAAGCCGTCAAAAACCAGATCTGAGCTGAAACAGAGGTGAGTGGCTCGAGTTGCGTCTGTGTGAGCTCGTTTTCGTCGATGTGATTGTGTTATTTCGATGGTTTGTTGCTTGGATTAGATAGAGGACACTTCAATGAACATTTAACAACAAACGGGACTGAATTTGGTTGAGAAATGAGGGAGATATGATCAAACGAAGTCGGACCAGAAAACTGTTTCGCGAGAGCGAAAACAGCCGGAACGGACGGTCTGTTTTTGAAAGCCAGAACGGACGGTCTGCATCCGTGGACCGTCCGTTCCAGACCTTCTGGAACGGATGACCGAATGCAGACCGACCCCGAATACCGAACGTTCCATCAGACCCAGACCGGACGGTCCGAAGACCAGACCGGACGGTCTGTCAAACGTGATCCGAACCCCTCTTATGGTCATCGGTCCAGACCGGTCGGTCCAACCCTTGGACCGTTCGGTCTGACCTAATTTGACCTAAAAGGAACAACCGCTGTCATGCGTAGACCGATCGGTCTACACTCTAGACCGTTCGGTCCATGCGACGGACAGACTTCGGATCTCGGTTTCGGGTCCCGTAAACTAGGGTTTTCATCCCCGTTTCGACGCACCATCAAGCCTCCTAAGAACCATAGCTCATCCATGCTTTATTCAATAATCAAGATCATCAAACAAACATAGATCTCATGTTTACATGCATTCTAACCATTAAAACCATGAAAACATGCATAGATCTATAGTCTACATGCATTCTAACAATTAAAGACATGCAAACCTGCAAAGATCTATTGTTCACATGCATCTTAACAATTAAAATCATGCAAACAAGCAACAGGCACGGCGATATACAGAGAACCAGGCTCTGATACCACTGTTGGGTTCCCTTCGGGTTCCTAGCATGCGATCTCTTCGATCTAGGGTTTGGTTTCTAGGTTTCATGCAGCGGAAGGAAAGATCTAAACCTAGCCAAACGTCACACAAAAACCAATTGTGCAATAACCCGAACAATCGTGTATATCGTCGTGGGATTCGAATACTTACCTCGTTCTTTCAAGATCTGGAAGTATCAATCGATCCAGGGCCTGTTTTAATCACCAAGAGTTGAAAGCACAACTCCTCTACACGTATCCACACCGGCGGGATGAATTCCAACGCTTTGGAACGTATCTGCTAGGATTCGTGAAGAGAAAAACCGATGTCCTTGACTTGGAATCGATATTCCAATCACTAGAACTCAAAATCAAGCTTCTCTAAGCTCTCTTCTGAATCTGGGACGTATGAGGTTATTCTTTTTAGGGTTTGTGGCGGCTCTCTCATTAATTAAGATTGTCCAAAACCCTTAAAACGCGAAAACCGAAAACTGCCCGTAAGTCGGACCGTCCGTTCCAGACCTGGAACGGACGTTCTGACTTTCTACGTAGAACGGACG
>NW_010967136.1:144269-145637 GCF_000463585.1 Tarenaya hassleriana
TCCGGTCCAGATCTGGAACGGACGGTCTGGCGATCGCGGAACGGACAGTCCATTTCTACTGGAACGGACGGTCCGAAATGGCTGGACCGTCCGGTCCATGTCTGGACCGGACGGTCTGACCATCTGGAACTCTTCCAGATTGCTCCGTCGTTCCTTTCTCGCGTTGTTCTCTTCACGTGTGATCCATCCCTAATGGTGTGTGACCCTGTAGGCCCATTCGAAGTGGCAGTGGCTTCGGAAACATTTCCCGAACCACAAGTCATGGTTAGCCTCTAACAAGACGCCATGACTACCCACCTAGAATAAAGTTAGAGGTGATCTAACAAAGCCAACAATAGTTCGAGTTCTGATCCTTTGTCTCACGATGTCATATGTTGAACAAGGGCATGGTATGAGCCACCCTTCAAGTTCAACCGCTTACTCGTCTAGGCAAACCGACTGATAAAATAGATGTACATTCATCTATAGCGTGGCCACGCATTTTCACAGTCCGATTTCCACGAGGGGCCCAGCGACATCTCTCCTGCGTAGGAGGTGACAAGTCCCGTATTGCATGTCTACTATCTGCATATGATTCGTGAACGTATCTGAGCAACGCCGTTATGATCATCCGGTTAAAGACGACGTTTGACGCAGTCAAGACACGTCACTCCTCATATCAGATACTCTAGACATCTCAGGTCTGAGGATCCAAGAACGAACCGCTGTATGAGATTCAAGTCATGACTCGTGTCCATGTGACAATCTCATGCGGGTCATCCAGTAACTCGTTCCAAACGAGAACCCATGATTGTGATTTGCATCTAATGCATATGATCATAATCATCTATCACACATCATGCTGGTCTTAATTCATCATTGTTCCCACAATGATAACTGACCAGGGAATTTAGAATCATCTGCAATGATTCAAGGATATTTACCGTAATATAACAAACATGCAAATCATATAACGGGAATAGTAATGCATTCATAAATCAATGAATCAATACAAAGTCAAAATGTCATATCACGGATCATCCTAGAGCATCACAACCAACAATCTCCCACTATGCTCTATGATCTATCCTACAAGCATCTAATCCCCATACCCACAACATGACCATCATGCTTTGACGAAGGGAGAGGCTTCGTCAACGGGTCGGCAATATTATCATCTGTCGACACTCTACTTATTTTCACGTCTCCTCTGTCGATGATTTCCCTAATCAAGTGAAATCGCCTAAGTATGTGTTTGGATCTCTGGTGTGACCGGGGTTCCTTTGCCTGTGCGATCGCACCATTGTTGTCACAATACAAGTCAATGGGATCTGCAACGCTAGGAATGACCCCCAGGTCTCCCACAAATTTCCTGATCCAAACAGCTTC
>NW_010967136.1:151605-151863 GCF_000463585.1 Tarenaya hassleriana
AGAAGCCTTGGTTAGAGGCTTATCCTTCATAAGGATAGATCGCATGGTGAGATTAACCAGATTCCTGCAACAGATATACACTACAGAAAAAGACAAACAAACAGACAGAAAATATGCAAGTCACTTGTACACTTACTATCACAGATAATAGATGCAATATGACAGGCTCCCACTAAGAAAAACACCCTCAATGAGTTTCCAAGTGAGCTAGGATCCATATTTCACATGCTTTTGAGTCAGCTAGGGCATGACGCTCAA
>NW_010967136.1:152343-153645 GCF_000463585.1 Tarenaya hassleriana
TATGATGTTCCTACTGATGGCAGGTACAAAATAACAATCATGCAGCTCCAATACTAGGCCAGAAGGTAAAGTCAGATCATAAGTCCCGACGGTTAATGCAGCAACTTTTGCTCCATTCCCGACACGGAGATCTACTTCTCCCTTTGCCAATTGTCTACTTCCTCCCAAGGGTTGGACCGACCGGTCTGGACCGATGACCATAAGAGGGGTTCGGATCACGTTTGACAGACCATCCGGTCTGGTCTTCGGACCGTTCGGTCTGGGTCTGATGGAACGTTCGGTATTCGGGGTCGGTCTGCATTCGGTCATCCGTTCCAGAAGGTCTGGAACGGACGGTCCACGGATGCAGACCGTCCGTTCTGGCTTTCTGGAACGGACGTTCCACGTGTTTCGACAGACCGTCCGGTCTGGTCTTCCTGGAACGGACAGACCATTAGAGGCAGACCGTCCGTTCTGGATTGCTGGAACGGACGGTCCACGTGTTTCTCTGGACCGTCCGTTCCAGTGTTCAGGTTTTTCCAAAGTTAAACCGACGGTCGGTTTGGACCTTGGACAATCCGTGATTCTGCAGAATTCAGATTTTGATCGAACAATTGTTGTGTTGGATCGATTATCAGAATTAGAATCAAAGCCTCACATAAGACCAAGCTTGATGACAATCCAGAATTCAGAGTTTTGATTGTGCAATCGTTGTCTCGAATCAAATATCTGAATTAGGATATTGAGAGGGTTCTGGTATCGAATCTAAGGAAAACAAATGTTGTTTGGCCAAGAGATTCTATATATAGACACCTCAAACGAACTAAGAGTAGTTCATCTGAGCTGATCAGAACAACTTGACTGGAATGACTTGAATTCAGGCAAGGTATCCTGGTGTTCAAGACAAATGAAGCCTCAATTTTGAAATCTCAAGCTATTACCGCCCATTAGCAGAGCAACCAGCAAGCCAGAACGGACGGTCTGTCGAAACACGTGGAACGTCCGTTCCAGAAAGCCAGAACGGATGACCGAATGCAGACCGACCCCGAATACCGAACGTTCCATCAGACCCAGACCGGACGGTCCGAAGACCAGACCGGACGGTCTGTCAAACGTGATCCGAACCCCTCTTATGGTCAACCATCAAGCCTCCTAAGAACCATAGCTCATCCATGCTTTATTCAATAATCAAGATCATCAAACAAACATAGATCTCATGTTTACATGCATTCAAACCATTAAAACCATGAAAACATGCATAGATCTATAGTCTACATGCATTCTAACAATTAAAGACATGCAAACCTGCAAAGATCTATTGTT
>NW_010967136.1:155372-162527 GCF_000463585.1 Tarenaya hassleriana
TATAACGGGAAAAGTAATGCATTCATAAATCAATGAATCAATACAAAGTCAAAATGTCATATCACGGATCATCCTAGAGCATCACAACCAACACGGCCAACGTCATGGACTTGACGGGCGTGGAGGCGCCCCTAGTCATGGACTTGACTAGGGTATACGCGAGTGACGGGCGTGTGATGCGCACCTAGTCGTGCTGACTTGACTAGGGTTTATGGCTAGCCCCATGGTGGACTCCATGCGGGTGTGATTGTGATTGTTATTATATGTGTGATGCACGTTATATGATAATGCATGTTACTAATGCTGCATGTGATTGGAATCATCGTTCTAACACCGTTCTTGCTGAGAACGGGTTTACCGGGTTCAACCCGGGCTACTCACTAAGCAGTTGTGCTTAGCCCTCGTGGTTTTACATTTTTCAGATCACGAGGATTACGCCTAGCGCACGGACGGCGACGACCTGAGAGAAGTAGCATCATGTACGGGATTTTATTTTGAACTACGGGACTTGTATTCCCGCATTTTGTACGGTTATGTTATGATTTTTCGGACATGTGTTGTTTTGCGATACTGATCGCTTGTATTTTCCGCTGCTTACTCTGGTTTGATTAAAAATGTTTTTGGATTTCGTGATTTTGTTTCCGCGACTTATTATTTTATTTTATATCGTCCATGTGGCACAGCCCGTATACTGTACACGGGTTACGGGTGTCACAGTAGGATTTCAGAGAAACGATGAAATAAAAGTAAGAATTCTCTTATTGATGATTAGTATACATACGTAAACTATACATGTATACTATTATACGTCCTTTAGAGAAAAGGAATATGTGTAAATACAAAGACATATACAAGGAAATGTAATATCTTGTAAGACAAGAAAATGAAGTTACATGCTTGTGCTATCATGGTTTCCTTATTCTCAAACGATCATGCCGTTGTGTTGTCCAAAGAATCCGCATTTCTTGTAATATCATCAACATTCCCCCTCAAGATTGGTCAGGGAAACTCGACTAGGCCAATCTTGGAGAGGATGCGATTAAGCACGAATGAGTTTGTTGCCTTTGTGAGGATATTTGCGAGTTGATCTTGGCTTCGAGTATACTTTGTCGTGATAAGTCCTTGAACGATCTTCTCTCGGATGAAATGACGGTCAACTTCAATGTGCTTGGTTCGCTCATGGAATACGGAATTGGCTGCGATATATATTGCCGCTTGATTGTCATAGTGCATCGGAGTAGGTTGCGTAATATTAACTCCGAGATCTCTTAGCAATTGTTGCAACCATAATATCTCACTTGTTGTATTGGCCAAAGCTCGGTATTCGGCTTCTGCGCTTGACCTTGCTACGACGGTTTGCTTTTTGATTTTCCACGTGACTAAGTTACCTCCGACGAATGTGCAATATCTGCTAGTCGATCGTCGATCCATCCTATCACCTGCCCAATCCGCATCACAATATGCTACGAGCTCGGTATGATTGTTAAATTGCCATCCAAATACCCTTGTTTGGTGTGCCTTTCAGATACTTGAGAATCCGATCTACCATGTTCCAGTGAGATGTTGTCGGAGCGTGCATCCATTGGTTAACCTGATGCACGACAAAACTTATGTCAGGATGAGTGATAGTAAGATATATAAGCTTACCTACTGTTCGTCGATATTGTGTCGGATCATCCAATGATTAATTCCTCCTCGCGTTGATCATTGAAGTTTTTTTCTATTGGAGTTCGAACCGGTTTGGCACTGTAATACCCCAGATCTCGAAGTAAATATTTAATTATTTTTGAGAATAAAATAATTAAATAAATGCGTCTAATAATTCGGGAACAGAAGTGAAAAATAAAATGGAAAAGAGTACGAAGCCCGAAAAACGTAAAAAAGGCTCGAATAATAAACGAAAAACTTTCTTCTTCGGTCAGGGGCTGACCAAACGCGGTCAGCCGGACCAGAATGCTCAGTCAGACCGAAGCAAGCTTGAACGACCAAAATTCTGATTTGGACAGCCGGTCCGGCGGACCAGCAGTGCAATTTCTGCCAGCGAAGCAACCACGTTCCCACATGGTTTTCTCGCGTAAAACCGAGCCACACCTACTCCACAGCCGCCCGACATGAAGTAGGAGACACCAACTAACCCCTAAACTGGTCCTCTCGACGCCTAGCTCTCTCTCTCTCTCTCTCTCTCATAATACTCTCATCATCTCCCTCACTCAACCATTTCCGGACTAAAAACTCTGTAGAAAAAGAAAGAGAGGAAAAGAGAGAGAGAGGAAAAGAAAGAAAGGGAGAGGAGAGAAAGGGAGCTTGTGGAAGTATAGAGGGACTGTCCTAGAAGGTTTCAAGGAGTTCTTGATGTAGAGCAAACCCAGAAACGTCGCAAAGTCTCGGCCAAGACATATCATAACCGAAACAGAGGTGAGTGGCTTGAGTTGCGTTTGTGTAAGCTCGTTTTCATCAATGTGATTGTATTATCTCGATGATTCTTTGATTGCATCTGAAAGAGGACATTTCAATGGGAATTTAGAAACAAAGATGCTCAATTTGGCTGAGAAACAAAGGAGATATGGACAAACAAAAACTGTGGAAAATCTGAAAATTGCAGAATCGCGATTTTTAGAGGTACATGCATTACGAATCATTTTTCATCGTGTATATATGAGATTTAAATAATCTATTTGGATATGAAAAAAGACATTCCAATGAACATTTAGAAATAAACGGTGCGCGATTTGGTTAAGAAACGAGTGAGTTATGAGCAATCGAAGTCGGACTAAAAACCTGAAAACGCGAATGGACGAATTGCCCAGTTCCGGTCCGCCGGACCAGGAACTGGTCTCCGGACTAAGTCTGGGAAATATTTTTGGTCCGCCAGACCAAGGAGAAGAGGCTGAGGAATCCTGGTCCGACCCAGACCAGAAACTGGTCTGGCGGACCATGCCTGTTTTGGACCAAAAAATGGTTTGATCAACCGATTTCGCGGGGACGGACCGGATCCGGTCTGCCGGACTAAATCCCGGTCCAGACCAAACCAAACCTAAGAGGAAAAAGAAGATAAAAATGAACAAACTGAATGGATACGCATGGTGAGACGTGAGAAATAAACACTGCGAGTGAATCATTGTGTGCTTATTTTTTAGTAGTATTGCATGGCATGAAACGGTAAGACGGTGAGGTCGAATACCGTGATACGCATGATTGTAGCCGGGGGATGATGATGCATGTTGAATGCTATGGTTGAAGCTCACTCGTACACTACGAGAGGAGCGTGATTGTGATTGTGATATAGTCGCATGCGATGCGACGGCCAACGTCATGCGATGTGATGGGCTTGAGAGGCGCTCCTAGTCATGCGATGTGACTAGGGTTTACGGCTGACTCTATGGTGCGAAGCCATACTTACTTGATTGTCGTGCGATGCGACGACCAATGTCATGCGATGTGACGGGCGTGTTAGGCGCTCCTGGTCATGAGATGTGACCAGGGTTCACGGCTAACCCTATGGCGTGAAGCCATACGGGAATGAATATGAAGATGTTCTGATGTGATATGAGTATATGTTTAATGTTGAATAATATATTTTATATTTTATCGTGTTAACACCTTCTCGCTGAGATTTACCGGATTCAACCCGGGTCATTCACTAAGCAGTTGTACTTAGCCCTCATGGTTTCACCTTTTTCAGATCACGAGGAGCACGAGTAGCATGTTTGAGGTGACGAAGACTTCGAGGAGACAACATCGTGTACGGGGATTTTCTTTATATGTTTTGAACTATGGAACACGGTTCCTATGTTTGTACGGTTGCACCCTTATTAATTCGGACATGTTCTTTTAAGACTTAACTGTTGTTTAATTCCGCTGCGTGTTTAATATTAAAACGGTTTTAAAATTTCCGTATTTTGGTTTCGTAATATTTTATTGCTTTTAGTCCATGTGGCGCATTCTGTGACGGGAATCGGGATACGGGTGTCACAACTTTTGGTATCAGAGCAACGTTCCTTCCATGGGAAAGAACGCCTCACTACCTCAAGGTTTTTACAATGAAAATGTTTTCGAAAACCATGTCCCAAGAAAAATTGTTTGCAAAGGACCATACATATGATGCGTTGTTTGATGTCACCGCTAATGCTATCTTAACCGTGGTGCAGTGAAATGGCGCCACGACGTGCTCAATCTACGACGGGAGACAACGTCCCCAACCATGTTCCCCAAGTTGCGGAGTTTAGGGAATTTCAGGAGGAGATACGGAACGAATTCTGTGCATTCCAGGAGACCATGATACAAATCATGATAGCACATCTCCCACCTCCAACCCCAGCGCGAGAGCCGGAACCGAGGGAGGAGGACCTGCCTCCGCCGCCACCTGCACCGACAGCGGCAGGGGACTACCTAGTTGCGGGCCATGCACACTCCAAGGTTTGAGGGATCACTGGATCCCGAGGTTACAGAAGAATAGATGACATGCATCACACGGGACCTGGAATATGTTCAGTGCCCCCTACGTTATCGAGCACTGCTAGCAAGCCATCACTTGTCCGGACAAGCTCGACATTGGTGGGCGAAGGTGATACAGGAGATCCCGGATGGACATCAGTTCACCTGGGAGGAATTCAAGGAAGAATTTGAGAGGAAATACTACCGCCTACAGAATCAAGAACGCCGCCTCTCTGAGTTCTTGAACCTGCAACAAGGGAACATGACTGTGAGGGAGTATGAAGCTGAATTCGTACGTATGCTTAACTATTCGGCGCATCTGGTACCCCAGGAGAGCCAGAAGATCAATAAGTTCATCGTGGGACTGCGACCCTCACTCCGCTGGAGAGTCGCACTCCACGAGTTCCGAACTCTGAGCCATTGTATTGACCAACTGGAGAAGGCAGAGGAAGAGGAGAAGGAGGAGAGAGCCAGCATGACCCGCGACCGGAGTCCTCCCAGACGCCACCCCTATACGCATCTGTCAGGGAAGACCGGTCAGCCTGGCCAGAGCAGCCGAGTGCAAGACAAAGGTAAGGCGCCAGTTACCCAGGCACTACCTCCGCCATCTCGTCGAGGACCACCTGTTTGCTATCGGTGCCAGCAGCCAAGACACTATGTGGCATATTGTACGGTGAGACCCGCAGAGCGCAAGCGGCTAGACCACCACCTCTACTGAGACCTGAGGCTGGAGCTAGAGTGGCCCCGAGGGTTTATGCTCTAGAAGCGGAGCAGGAGATTCAAGAGGAGGAGGTTCATATCGACGGAGTCAAGGCAGATGCGATCGCAGGTACTCTTCTATCTATACGAGTATTGTATTATTATTGAATCGGGGTAAACCATTGTCTGTTTAAGTACGAAGGTAACAAAAAAAAACATCGCAGGTACCCTTCGCTTATACGGGGTGTCCTGTTATACATTGTTTGACACTGGGACGACTCACAGTTTTGTGAGCGCAGACATAATGGAGAAAATCGGTACAGGAAAGGTCGATCCGATGAGTAACTTTACAGTGCATACACCGGCAGGGGAAACCCTTACGGTTCAAGGGACTTTGCGTGGCGTATCCCTTGACATATGCGACCGACAAATGACAGCAGACCTTATTGTGGTACCCATAGGAGTCTATGACCTCATACTGGGCATGGACTGGTTCACGAAATACCAAACTTATATCAACTGCCCCCAGAGGACGATCTGGTTTCAAGAAGATTCCGAAGGTTTTGAGTTTAAAGGAAGGGGAGCACCATCGACGGACCCTATTATCTCGGTGCTGAAAGCCGAAAAAATGATTAGGAAGGGCAGCGATACGCTCCTAGTGGTTATCATGACTACTAAGGAACCAAAGAGGAGATTAGAAGATACACCTATTGCTCGAGAATTTCCTGATGTATTTCCGGATGATTTACCGGGAATACCACCGAGGAGGGAAGTGGATTTCAGCATTGATGTGCTACCGGGCACAGAGCCGATCACTAAGACTCCGTACCTGATGGCACCGACAGAAATGGTTGAGCTGAAGAAGCAATTGAATGAGTTGGTGGATAACGGGTTTTTACGCCCTAGCGTTTCACCGTGGGGAGCACCGGTACTCTTTGTAAAAAAGGACGGGAGTATGCGTCTTTGTATTGATTACCGCAGACTCAAACAAGTGACAATCAAGAATCGGTACCCACTGCCGAGGATTGATGAGCTACTTGACCAACTGTAGGGGGCCAAGTGCTTCTCGAAGATCAACTTACGATCGGGATATCATCAGATTCGGGTCAAGGAGGAGGACATACGGAAAACGGCATTTCGGACCCGGTATGGACATTTTGAGTTCGTAGTCATGCACTTTGGACTCATGAACACACCAGCGGTCTTCATGCAGTTGATGAACTACGTGTTTATGGAATACTTAGACGAGTTCGTTATCATCTTCATCGATGACCTTTTCATTTATTCACCGGACCAGCAGACGCACGAGGAGCATCTAAGGAAGATTTTGTATAAATTGAGAGAGCACCGTCTATACGCAAAGTTTAGCAAGTGCAGTTTCTGGTTACAGGGGATTGGATTTTTGGGACATGTGGTATCAATCCAGGGTATTTAGGTCGACCCAGCCAAGATCGAGGCCGTCATGGAGTGGCAGTCTCCGACTTCTGCGACGAAAGTCAAGAGTTTTCGCTGGCTATTATCGGCGATTCGTTGAGGGATTCTCCAAGATAGCTCGGTCTTTGACGAAGTTGACGGGGAAGAATGTCAGGTTCGATTGGACGTCAGAGTGTGAAGAGAGTTTTGGAGAACTGAAGTGGAGGTTGACATCCGCACCGATCCTGGCATTACCACGACCGGACATGCTTTATGAAGTATACACCGATGCGTCCAAGCACAGACTCGATTGCGTGTTGATGCAGGAGGGATACGTGATCGCTTATGCGTCGAGGCAACTGAAGAAGCACAAGGAGAACTACCCGACACATGATATGGAGAGAGCGGCGGTGGTTCACGCGCTGAAGATTTGGATATCGTATTTGTATGGGGAGAAGGTTAGGCTCAACACGGATCATAAAAGCTTGACTTATGTGATATCTCAGAAGGATCTAAATCTGAGACAACAGAGGTGGTTGGAGTTGATTGCAGATTACGACTTGGATATATCCTATCACCCGAGGAAGGCTAATGTAGTGGCCGACGCTC
>NW_010967136.1:162691-171451 GCF_000463585.1 Tarenaya hassleriana
CTCAGAGGCTGGACGCTCTTAGCCGGAAGAAGATCTTAGCGGCCATACGTGTTGTCACATCATCTCACAACAACGCCGCTGAGTTGACTGCGATATTGGGACATTTATCTCTTGCCCCCGAGGAGGCGACACTGACTCTGGTTGAGCGTGAGACCATGGGACAATGTGGTGACCCCCTACTTGCTCGGTACATGGATAACATCGAGGAGTATGTCCTGAAGAGTTATCGTATCGATGAGCAGGGAGCATTAAGACTGGGGAACTGACTATGCGTGTCGGACAATTAGGAGTTGAAGCGAGAGATTCTATCCGAGGCACATCAGTCGAGGTTGGTGATACACCCGGGAGCGAGCAAGATGTATCAGGGGCTACATCAATGGTATACTTGGCCGAGGATCAAGAGGGATGTGGCGGATTATGTAGCCAGATGCCTCACTTGCCAGCAAGTGAAGGCAGAACGACAGATGCCGGGAGGTAAGCTATAACCGCTGGAGATACCAGAGTGAAAGCGGAATTCGATCGCCATGGATTTTGTGGTCGGACTACCACTCACGCCAAGTAAGAAGAACGCCATTTGGGTAGTCGTGGATCGACTAACCAAATCCGCTCATTTCGTTCCGATCCGGCAAGAGTACTTGATCGAGCGGTTGGTACAGATTTAATCGATGAGATCGTGCGTCTACATGGAGTCCCAAACGAGATCATATCAGACAGAAACACCCGATTTACATCACGCCTGTGGAAGGCGATACAGGAGGCACTGGGGACGAAGCTCAGGATGAGCACGGCTTATCACCCACAGACAGACGGCCAGTCGGAGCGGACTATTCAGACTCTAGAAGACATGCTCAGAGCTTGTATCCTGGAATGGGGAGTTTTGTGGGACCAATACATGACGTTGTGCGAGTTTGTATACAACAACAGTCATCACACGAGTATCGGAGTCTCTCCATATGAGGCCCTGTACGGGAGACCGTGTAAGACACCATTGTGCGGGACAGAGATTAGCGAGCGCCGAGAGTTCGGGTCGGAGATCGTGGAGGAGACCACGAAGGTGATACAGAGGATTCGTGCCCATCTGAAGACGGCTCAAGATCGGCAGAAACCGTACGCCGATCAACGGAGGCGAGACTTCGCGATCGAGGTTGGGGATTACGCTTTTCTCCGAGTGCAGGCGATGCGGGGACATGCGAGGTTCGGGCAGAGCGAGAAGTTGAAGCCGCGATACATTAGACCTTATCCCGTGATCGCGAGAGTGGGCGCTATTGCATACCGTCTTGGATTTCCATCGTAGTTGGGCAACATCCATGATGTGTTCCATGTATCGATGCTGTGGAGGTACGTAGCAGATCCTTCTCACGTACTACAGCCCCAGGAATTGGAGTTCACAGATGCTACGCGCTTTCGAGACGAGCCGCTTCAGATCGTGGACAGGAAGGTCAAGAAGTTGCGGACGAAAGAGGTGCCACTCGTGAAGGTTTTGTGGCGGAGCCAAGGGGTCTCAGACATGACCTGGGAGCCCGAGGCAGAGATGCGTAGTAGTTATCCTCATCTGTTTACTTGAGCGTTATACGAACTCTTGTGTATGACATTTTGGGATTGTATCAGACTTGTTAATACGAATGATTAAATGACTATATGAGGATAAGAATGAGATGAAATTTTCTTTTTAAGGGGGGAGGATTTGTAATACCCCGGATCTCGAAGTAAATATTTAATTATTTTCGAGAATAAAATAATTAAATAAATGCGTCTAATAATTCGGGAACAAAAGTGAAAAATAAAATGGAAAAGAGTACGAAGCCCGAAAAATGTCAAAAAGGCTCGAAAAATAAGCGAAAAACTTTCTTCTTCGGTCAGAGGTTGACCAAACATGGTCAGCCGGACCAGAACACTCAGTCGGACCGAAGCAAGCTTGAACGGACCAAAATTCTGATTTGGTCAGCCGGTCCGGCGGACCAAGAACTTGGTCCGCCGGATCGGCAGTGCAATTTCTGCCAGCGAAGCAACAACGTTCCCACATGGTTTTCTCACGTAAAACCGACTCACACCTACTCCACAGCCGTCCGACATGAAGTAGGAGACACCAACTAACCCATAAATTGGTCCCCTTGATGCCTAGCTCTCTCTCTCTCTCTCTCTCATAATACCCTCATCATCTCCCTCACTCAGCCATTTTCGGACTAAAACTCTGCAGAAAAAGAAAGAGAGGAAAAGAGAGAAAGAGGAAAAGAAATAAATGGAGAGGAGAGAAAGGGAGCTCGTGGAAGTATAGAGGGACTGTCCTAGAAGGTTTCTAGGAGTTCTTGACGGGGAGCAAACCCAGAAACGTCGCATAAATCTCGGCCAAGACATATCATAACCGAAACAGAGGTGAGTGGCTTGAGTTGCGTCTGTGTAAGCTCATTTTCATCGATGTGATTGTGTTATCTCGATGATTCGTTGATTGCATCTGAAATAGGACATTAATGAGAATTTAGAAACAAACGGTGCTCAATTTGGCTGAGAAACGAAGGAGATATGAAGAAACGAAAACTGAAAAAATCTGAAAATTGCATAATCACGATTTTTAGAGGTACAGACATTACGAATTGTTTTTCATCGTGTATATATTAGATTTAAATAATTTATTGCTTGGATATGAAAAAGACATCCTAATGAACATTTAGAAACAAACGGTGCACGATTTAGTTAAGAAACGAGTGAGTTATGAGCAATCGAAGTCGGACCACAAACCTGAAAATGCGAATGGACGAACTGTCCAGTTCTGGTCAGCTCCAGATCATGTCCGGAAAATATTTTTAGTCCGCTAGACCATGGAGAAGAGGCTGAGGAATCTTGGTCTGACCCAGACCAGGAACTGATCCGGCGGACCAGGCCTGTTTTGGACCAAAAAATAGTCCGATCAACCAATTTCGCGGGGACGGACCGGATCCGGTTCACCGGACTAAATCTCGATCTGGACCAGACCAAACCTAAGAGGAAAAAGAAGATAAAAATAAACAAACTGAATGAATACGCGTGGTGAGACATGAGAAATAAACACTGGAGTGAATCATTGTGTGCTTATTTTTGGGTAGCATTGCATGGCGTGAAACAGTAAGACGGTGAGGCCGAATACCATGATACACGTGATTGTAGCCGGGGGATGATGATGCACGTTGAATGCTATGGTTGAAGCTCACTCGTACACTACAAGAGGAGCGTGATTGGATTGTGATATAGTCGCATGCGATGTGACGGGCATGAGAGGCACTCCTAGTCATGCGATGTGACTAGAATTTATGGCTAACCCTATGGTGCGAAGCCATACGAGATTTGATTGTCGCACGAAGCGACGGCCAACGTCATGAGATGTGACGGACGTGAGAGGTGCTCCTAGTCATGAGATGTGACTAGGGTTTACAACTGACTCTATGGTGCGAAGCCATGCCTACTTGATTGTCGTGCGATGCGACGGCCAACGTCATGCGATGTGACGGGTGTGTGAGGCGCTCCTGGTCATGAGATGTGATCAGGGTTCACGGCTAACCCTATGGCGTGAAGTCATACGGGAATGAATATGATGATGTTCTGATGTGATATGAGTATATGTTTAATGTTGAATAATATATTTTATGTTTTATCGTGTTAACACCGTTCTCGCTGAGAACGAGTTTACCGGATTCAACGCGGGTCATTCACTAAGCAGTTGTACTTAGCGCTCGTGGTTTCACCTTTTTCAGATCACGAGGAGCACGAGTAGCAAGGTTGAGGTGACGAAGACTTCGAGGAGACAACATCGTGTACGAGGATTTTCTTTATATGTTTTGAACTATGGAACACGGTTCTTATGTTTGTACGGTTGCGCCCTTATTAATTCGTACATGTGTGTTTTAAGACTTAACTGTTGTTTAATTCCGCAGCGTGTTTAATATTAAAACAGTTTTAAAATTTCCGTATTTTGGTTTCGTAATATTTTATTGCTTTTAGTCCATGTAGCGCATCCTGTGACGGGAATCAGGATACGGGTGTCATAGGCACCCGCCTTGCCCGTATCCTGTAATAACTCAAGAAGTTATTTTCTTTACGAAAGGAACAACGCGTTAGTAGACCGAGTTACTTCGATACCAAGAAAGTAACTAAGGGAGCCAAGGTCTTTGATATCGAATACACTTTGGAGATATACGATAGTAATAAGGTTTTGGAAAATATGTTTTTCCTTGTATTGATTTCCAATGATACATGAGGATATATACACTTAATGATATCAATTAGATGACACAAATTAAGGAGAAAGTTACGAAACGATATATACAAAAAGATATGAAAATGGATATGCAAAGATATTAGGATATCTTCCTTTACGCCCCCGCAAGATGCGGCTCGTGTGCGAGACCAATCTTGAGATGAAATAAATCAAACCGAGCTCAGGGAAGAGATTTGGTGAGAGCATCCGCAAGTTGATCATGTGAGGAGACATGTGAGACACATAAAGTACCGTCTTGAACTAATCCTCGGATGAAATGATAGTCAATAGCCACATGTTTCATGCGAGAGTAGAAAATAGGATTTGCGCAAAGATATGTTGCTCCCACATTGTCGTAATATATCACCGGTTGAGAAAGAATAGAAATACCAAGTTCGGATAATAGAGATGTAAGCCATCGAACCTCGGAGGCCGTTGATGCCACTGACTTATATTCGGCCTCGGTAGATGAGCGTGCGACAATCCTTTGCTTCTTAGATGACCATGAGATAGGATGATTACCGAGATATACAATGGGGGCACTCGTCGAAGTAAAGTCGTCTCGATTATCGCCCCAATCCGCGTCGGAAAAGGCATGGAGACGAAGGGAGTTGGTGAAGAAAAACGAAGAGCCTAACGATATAATCGCAACTATAATTTCTGTCTAGGTTTACGTGCAGCGGAATAATTACATACAACAGTTGCATGAATTTAAACCTAGACTAACCGGATCATCATAATATATGCGGTAAAACGTACCTTAAAACGCAGAATCGGAGAGTTGGGGATGTCACAGAGATGAGGAAAGAGCGTACAAATAAGAACGCCTCTATCGATATCCACACGTCGGGTCGGTATGCTAGTACCCTCGGGATTCGTTGGTTTAGGCAATACGAGACTTTTCGTATTCCAGTTCGGGAACTTTTCTTTTGTTGGGTTTTATGTTTCTGTTGTTTTCCGATGATTTCTGAACTGACATCTTATGTCAATTTATAGAAATCTCAAAGCAAATGAAGAGTCAAATTCATTTAATAAGTTGCAGAATACGAAGAGACAGATTCATCTTCATTAAATAAGTTCATATGGACCTTATTTAATGAATGTATTACGTCATACGAAATGAATCTCGTATTCTGAAAATGTATCACATACATTGAGACTAATCTCGTGAATATAAACCGACAAAATAACCGATCAATAATTAGGGTCGGAAAAAAATGCCCGAGCCTATAACCGACATATATCAAATATATAAATCTGGTATAACCCTTTGTGTGTGATCCGGTAGGCCCCGTTTAACTTGGTCGTAACGATAAAATTCTATTTTACCGTACACGTTGGTAGGGGCCTCTAGCAAGACATATCAACTACACACGTTAAACCGAGTTATCACCTCGATTATACCTACAATATCATTCGAACTAATATCCCTTTGTCTCGCGATATATTATCAGTCGAACGTAAGGCATGGTGTCAATCAACCTTAACCAATTCGACCGCTTTCTCGTCCATTAATCATTTGTTAATATAGATGTCCGACATCTATGGCTTGGCCAAGCAGTTTACAACATGATTAACCACCGAGTGGCCAGCGATATCTATCCCGTAATCAGGAGAAACAAATTTCCATCTTGATACGCTACGACCCACCACGAAATCCGTTGCGCATCTGAGCATAGCCTTTATAACCACGGTGTTAAGGTGACGTTTAACTATGTCAAGGCACAAAACAAATTACAGGGATACCAATAGCTATCTCAGGTCAAAGGACAAAAGTGAGATATTATAATGACGTCGGTTTTGATTCATGACCATGAACCGACCATCATGTGGGTCAGTCAGTCACAGGTTCCAAACATGCACCTTGACTGTAACACGTATCCAATACGTCATGCATACACGTCACACTAGTCTTCATTTATTACCGTTCCCACGATAATAACTGACTAGGACATCTAGTATTATTCCAAATAATACAGGGATAATGTTTATTATTAATGAACATGCAAATATAATAATAAACGAATAATCATATTATTTCATAAACATTTATTACAAATGTATATCTGTTCATCTACGTATGAGCATAACTACAACAGTCTCCCACTTGCTCATAATGTATCTACAAGTATCTAATACCCATTGCGGTAACATGACCCTCATGTTTTGATGAAGGAAGAGGCTTCGTCAATGGATCCGCAACATTGTCTTCTATCCCCACCTTGCATATTCTAATATCTCTGCGATCAATGATCTCCCGGATTAAGTGATAGCGACGAAGTATATGTTTCGACTGCTGGTGATGTCTGGGTTCCTTAGCCTGTGCGATTGCCCCGTTGTAATCACATAACAACTCAATCGAATCAGCAATAGAAGGAACGATCCCAAGATCCTCGATAAATTTTCGAATCCAAACGGCCTCCTTTGCAGCTTCAGAAGCTGCGATATACTCCGCTTCCGTTGTAGAATCAGCAACCGTTGCCTGTTTGGAACTTCTCCAAGAAATGACACCCCCGTTTAGGACAAATACGAAACCAGACTGTGATCTATAGTCATCCTTATCATATTGAAAACTGGCCTCGATGTAACCCTTTACAACCAATGGAGTGTCCAATCCTCCATAAACCAAGAAAGCATCCTTAGTCATTCGCAAGTATTTTAGTTCTTGACAGCTATCCAGTGCGACTCACAAGGATTTGACTGATAACGACTAGTCATGCTCAACGCATACGACACATCTGGCCTAGTACACAACATCGCGTACATGATCGATCCGGTAGCCGAAGCATAAGGGATACGAGTCATACGGTCTCGCTGATCCGGAGTTATCAACTCCGATGTCTTGTGAAGACAAATGCCAGGGTTCATCGGCAAGAGACCTCTCTTAGAGTTCTCCATCTTGAACCGTTTCAAGATCTTGTCGATATATGTACTTTGACAAAGATCGATTAGTCGACGCGATCTATCCCGATAGATCTTAATTCCAAGAATATACGCCGCTTCTCCAAGGTCTTTCATCGAGAAAAAACTTCCTAGACAAGATTTAACATCTTGCAGAGTAGGAATATCGTTTCCGATAGAGAGAATGTCATCTACGTATAGGATAAGGAATATAACCCTGCTCCTACTAAACTTGTGGTAAACACAAGGCTCGTCAACGTTTTGAGTAAAGACAAACTCTTTGACTGTCTCATCAAAACGAATGTTCCAGCTACGCGAAGCCTGCTTCAGCCCATAGATAGAGCGTTGAAGCTTGCATACTCTGTCAGGATAATTCGGATCGACAAAACTGATACGTGTGTACCGAGTCTAAAATCTATAACCCGATTCACAACTCACCGCAAGGATACGGATCGTCGTAACACGGGGTCGAACACGAGGACCGGTTGCTAAATCCAAATCTAGATCGAAAATAGATCAAAGCAAGCAAGCAAGTGATGGTGGAAATATGTAGAATCAATGGTAAGCAATATAAGAAAGCAAATAAAAACGAGTGACCTATCAAACAAGGATGATTACGGGCGTCGGGATCGTATTCGCGTGTATGGGTATTTACTAAGCATGCATGAATAACGATTATGACTTGTATTCGGGAATCATCAAGCAACAAAGATAGAGAATTCACCTCTCGGTCTACTAACTCCCTACCTACAGAGTAACTCGTCAATCTCTCGATCTATTCAAGTTAACCCTAGGTGCATAAAGAACGCTATCATCAACCCTAGATCAATTAAGCCATATCTCTATGTGAATAATACGATCTATCCTATTGATTTTGATCCGAAACAAACCCATATCTCTATGTGGTTCAGAATCCAAGATAATTGATCAAGGGGTTAGCAAACATCAATCCAATAAAAGCGCAAATCAATAGAACCGAATCAAATCAAAACCGAAATCCAAGTTAGGGTTCAAACATACCCAAAACACATACGAATCCCTAACCCATAGCCGTGGATCTACTCACGGTTCATAGAAAACAATAGAAAGAACAGAGAAGAAGAGATAAAAGAAAGGAGAGAAAAGCTCATGTAGATGTGTAGTCTTCACGATCGAATCTTCCTTCTTCTTCCCGAAATCCCGTGAACTTCTATTCTTCTCCCACCAAAAGCTCTCCAAAAGTCTGTATCTAAGTGTTCTCTAAGGCTCTCCCCTGTTCTAGGACGTGGCTAGGGCTTTTTTATAACCCTAGGGCGGCTCCCAAGAGTCCTATTCCCATTCAGATGCTGAAAATCGCGAAACAGGGTTTTAGACTGGATCCGGACCGATTCCAGGTGGATCCGGACCGGATCCAGATTCCTGGGGTCAAATTCTGCGTCCTTGATCCGGACCGATTCCAGCCGGAATCGGCCCTGCACCGGCAGTTTTCTGGTCTTCACGAATTCGGTCATAACTCTCTGCTCCGGTGTCGGATTTACGCGATTTTGGTGTCTACGCGAAGCTCTTGAGGTGCTGTTTCCAATGGTATGGTCTCGCACGATTTGGACTTCTGTAGAGAAAGTTATTGATGTCGCAACATGGGTACCTCATCC
>NW_010967136.1:171602-173170 GCF_000463585.1 Tarenaya hassleriana
CTAGACAAACTCTCATCAAAATATAGAGAAGAATAGGAGTTATCAAATCCCCCCAGACTTAAACCTTTGCTCGTCCTCGAGTAAAGAACGAAGGAATAAAATCTGCAAAACAGGGAATGACGAACATCAAATAGCATCATCGCGAGAGATCAAAAGCAAAACATCCATCCAATACTAGTTTCCCGAGAATCGTACTCAAACCGGTCTACTATGATCTTCCTACCAAATACTACTCTACCTAGCCATGGGATTTTTATTGCCACCTAGAACCCGTTAGAATCTCTACAACACACCAAGCCTATTTCCGAACCTATCCTTATCTCAACTTAGCCTATTCGATCTTAGTTCTACTCTGTACCTGGATTTTTACCTTTTTGTAGAATTTCTTTAATGAACGCTAGCACCTCGGGTTTCTAGGACGTTGAAGTTGAAGGACATCGTTTTCTCTCTTTCTTTTCTTTTCTCTTTTATTTATATATTTATTTATTTTTTCTTTTGATGCGATGTCTGACCTACAACTTAGACCCGAACCATCAATCGATGCACTCATGTCCTCGAACGATTTTCGTTATTTATTTTTTCTTTTGATGCGATGTCTGACCTACAACTTAGACCCGAACCATCAATCGATGCACTCATGTCCTCGAACGATTTTCGTTGACGAGATTCCGACAGCGGAGTGTCGAGATGCTTTATTTTCCCAAGGCAATTGTTGAACTAGATTTCATCGACCTGCAAGACTCGGAAAAGGTTCTAAAAGAAACATATAACCTGGATATAGTCGTTTCAATTCCGTAGGTTCCAAACAACAACCTCATCCCACAAACTATATATAGAAAGTCTGGAGAACTATCAATTCGACACGGTTCAACCACGTTCTACAAAGTCACTAGATCATCAAGATATTTCTACTCTATCATCCCAAAAATCTTCCAAATGATGTTCAAAACGGGTTTTCGAGGTATGCACGTGAACCTATATGAACCTATATCTATATGTCATATGCAATCATGCAAACCTAACAAAAATCGTCTATATGGAAAAAAAGAAAACGTGTGAATGCAACTAATGCAAAGTGATATGCAAAAGTGGAAATTTTCCTAAATCTATATGCCATGATAAGATGCACCTAAACTAAATGCAATCCTAAATAGATAGGCCTGAATGTATGAAGGATCTATCCACCCCCCCAGACTTGAACCATGCACCGTCCACGGTGTAGACTCTCGCCCGAAAAGGTAGAATCGAAAACAACGTATGGAAAGAACTAATAAGAGTGATAGAGGAACTTAGCTCTGCGGAATTCGTTCGCTCGCAATGAAGTTAACTCACGTCAAACGCAGGAGCTCTCACGCACTCTATGAACCAGAATCTATCCAATCGTCGTCTCTCAGAAAATGTCGTTTATCTCTCGTATGTCGGTATGAACGCTCATAGAAAAACAAACGTTACCCAGAATCTATCCAATCGTCGTCTCTCAGAAAATGTCGTTTATCTCTCGTATGTCGGTATGAACGCTCATAGAAAAACAAACGTTACCCGAAAAATAACACAGAGACTCGCATATA
>NW_010967136.1:173693-174898 GCF_000463585.1 Tarenaya hassleriana
GGCTTCTGTGGTGTGAAATGCTGGAGGAGATGGGGGTGCTGGTGGGCCATCGTAGGCGCCCTCCTCGAGTCCAGCCTGTTGTGCTGCAGAGAACTGGAATCGGAGTCCGTCAATGGAGATCGGTGGCAGGTGAATGTTCGGCAAGGTAAAGCGCTGGCTGGTGCCCTGCTGGTCGTAGTACAACCAGAGATGGTTGCCCCGAATGGTCTCTAACGATAGTTTGCTGTGCAGAGCAGCCAAGTCGAGAACCGTGGCGCCTTTGAGACGAGAACGCTCATAACGTCCGACGTTCACGCCGACTCTTCTCGCAATCATGGTGACGAGGCCGCCGCATCGGACATAGCATAGCTAGGGGATAAGGCGTACCTGATGAAGAGCAGCTCGGTCTGGTTCAGCCCTCCGGGCTCTGTCTTGCCGAAAACGACGTGAGCGAGGAGCATGTGGAAGTATCTGACCGTCGGATGTCGGATCCAAGTGGATTTGAGGAGGCTGAGCTTGAAGCGCTTAGACCCGATGTCTCTCCAGAATGCTTTAAGTCGATCCGGGTGTATGGAGGGCAAGGATGCTGTAGCGCCGTGAGGGATGCCCAGGATGTTGGCGAACTGTGCCATCGTGAGGCGGTATTGCTTGCCTGCTATCCAAAACGCCATGTAGCCTCGATGTGCCTCACCAGTCGGGGGTATGAATAGCCGGAGTGAGCCAAGAAACTCCGCGGTTAGCTGGCGGTATGTGTCCTCTCGCATGTGTAAGAGGCTTTCCCAATGAATCCCAGCGCATAGCTCGCGCATTGAGTCGTAAAGGCCCAGCCGACTTATCTCCGTGCTTGCAAACTTCGTGTTCCGGATGACTTGATAGAAGGCGCCAGCGCGCTCTTGCATCTCCGGTGATGGTAGGAGGAATCGCGGTGGGTTGTCCGGATCAGGTACGCTGGGAGTGTACGGGCTGAGCTCGGTGATCGTGTTCTGGCCCGTCTCAAATTCTTCCAGGAGCGGGATATGGTCAGTGTAGTCCGGGTTGTGGCGGTTCCTAGTCTTCCTGGTGGCCATCTGAAACTCAAAGACAAGTAAAGTGAGCGCGGTTGAAACCGCGGTGAAAACGCGCGAAAGCGCGCAAAGAGCTCAGAGGCTGGATCCGGTCCGTTTCCAGGGGGAATCGGTCCGGATCCAGGTTCGTCTTCTCCGCCTGAACTGAGTCTCGATCCGGTC
>NW_010967136.1:177731-180569 GCF_000463585.1 Tarenaya hassleriana
GCATAGTAGATGGCGTGGTGTTTGTGATCCTTCTTCTGCCCCAGCACCGCTCCAACCGCATAATCGCTAGCATCGCACATCAGCTCAAACGGTAGAGTCCAATCGGGGGGCTGTATGATCGGTGGTGGGATCAGAGCTGCCTTCAAAGTCTGGAAGGCCTTCGAGCATTCTGCAGTAAACCTGAAAGGTACATCCTTCGCCAATAGCTCGGTAAGCGGTCTAGAGATTTTGGAGAAGTCCTTGATGAACCGCCGATAAAATCCTGCATGTCCTAGAAAACTGCGGATGCCTTTGACGTTCACGGGCGGTGGAAGCTTCTCAATAACCTCTATCTTCGCTCTGTCTACCTCGATTCCCCTATAAGACACCTTATGTCCTAAAACAATCCCTTCTTGCACCATGAAGTTACACTTCTCCCAGTTGATGACTAAGTTGGTTGTTGCACACCTGTCTAAAACTCGATGCAAATTGGCCAAACAAACGTCAAATGAGGGTCCATGGACAGAGAAATCGTTCATGAACACCTCCATAATATCCTCAATCACATCAGAAAATATAGCAGGCATGCATCTCTGAAAAGTTGCAGGTGCATTACATAATCCAAAGGGCATACGACGATAAGCAAACGTGCCATAAGGACAAGTAAAGGTGGTCTTCTCCTGGTCGCTCGGGTGTATGGGGATCTGAAAGAATCCCGAGTAACCGTCTAAAAAGAAAAAGTACGAGTGGAGTGCAAGTCTCTCTAACATCTGATCAATAAAAGGTAAAGGAAAGTGATCCTTACGGGTGTTGGAGTTCAACTTACGATAGTCGATGCACATCCTCCATCCCGTGACCGTCCGTGTCGGAATAAGCTCGTTCTTCTCGTTCTGGATCACGGTCATGCCTCCCTTCTTGGGTACAACCTGCACAGGACTCACCCACGTACTATCCGAAATAGGGTATATAATACCCGCATCTAACAGCTTCATGACTTCCTTCCTAACTACCTCTTTCATCGTCGGATTCAATCTACGCTGATGCTCAACCGAGGATTTCGACTCATCATCTAAGTGATCGGATCAAGCTTCTGTAAAACTCCAATTTCGTCCGATCCTTCGTTCAATGCTCGCGTAACTCTCGGATATCCTCCCAATTGCTGTATATGCTCTCGTTTGACGCTAGGAGAGATATCTCTAAAGGATCGACTTCCCGAAACTGATCGAAGACTTCTTGAGTGAGGATTTCATGCACATCGACATAGCATGCTGAATCGGTGGTAGATGGCTGTTTCATGTTGTGATCTAAGGTGAACTCCACAGTCTCGTCACCTATCTTCATTGTGAGACGACCAGCACGAACATGAACCACCGCATCGGCCGTGTTTAAGAACGGGCGGCCTAGTATAATCGGTATCTTCGAGTCTTCGTCCATGTCTAAAACAACAAAATCAACGGGAACATAATAATCCCCGACTTTCAATGGGACATCCTCGAGAATACCTGCAGGATACTTGACGGATCGATCCGCTAACTGTAGTGCCATCCTCGTCGGTTTAAGATCTCCAATGTTGAGCTTCTTGTAGATGGACAACGGAAGTAAGCTCACACTGGCACCCAAATCGCACAGCGCACGGTCTATCGCAATGTTTCCGATTTTGCAGGGAATCGAAAAACTACCCGTATCTGATCTCTTCCGTGGCAACTCATGCTGTAGAATCGCAGCACTCACCTCTGTGCTCAACGCTACTGTCTCTTTCCCAATTACCCTCTTCTTGGTCAAGATGTCTTTCAGAAACTTTGAATACGAGGGTATCTGCTGCATAGCCTCATAGAATGGTATAGTAACCTCTAGCTTCTGAAGCATATCAGCAAATCTCGAGAACTGTGTATCCTCAACATGCTTCTTCAACCGAGAAGGGAAAGGAACGGGTGGTACATAAGGTGGAGGAGCTACATAAGGTGGTTCGGCTTCCTCTACATGCACCTTAGGTGTCTCGGATGTCGTCCCTTCCTCTACAGCTATGGTAGGGATCGTCTCAGGCAAGTTCTTTCCGCTCCTTAGCTCAATGGCGTTGATGTGCTCTCGTGGATTTGGTTCCGGCTTTCCAGGAAACGTGCCTTGCGGTCTAGAAGGTTGTGACGCAAGCTGTGCTATCTGCGTATCTACGAGCTTCATGTGTGCGTCCATCCCGTCAAGTCTCCTCTCAAAGGTGTCTTGCCTAGCTCTAATGCTCTGCACCTCGGTTTTTAACTCAGTAAACGACGTCTTTTGATCGAGCATTAGCTGAGCAAGCATCGTCTTGATATCTGCTTCTTCATTCTTTGCCGGTGGAGGAGCTCGGTAACCCTGATTCTGCTGCCCGTAGCCTGGATTCTGTTGCGCATATCCCTGATTCTGCCCCTGAAAACGTGACTGAGTGAAACCCGGGGGATTCTGAGGGATTCTGGAAACGCCTTGCTGCTGCACATTCAATGCTCCGCTCGGGTTTCCGTAGGAGAAACCAGGATGGTTCCTAGGCGCATTCAGGTTGTAGAGATTGGAAGGATTCTGGTATTGATTCCTTCCCACGTAGTTGACGTCCTCAACCGGTTCTTCTTCTGATGTGGCTTGATCTACCAAGAACATTCCAGGTTGGACTTTCGACGAGTTAGAAGTATTCTTAAGTCCCATGTGCTGCTTGATTGCCGATAGGTCGGATATGACTGCTTTCAAAGCAGCAGACTCTCCCAAATCTACTCGTCCTGTGGAGCGTCTGATGCTGTCTCCTGACATCCCTCTTGCTTTGGCCATCTTGGCGATTTGCATCTCTAGGGTGTCAAAGGGAATGTCATATACACTCCCTCCACAAGCTGCGTC
>NW_010967136.1:181946-186816 GCF_000463585.1 Tarenaya hassleriana
TGAGTAGATCCATGACTATGGGTTAGGGATTCGTATGTGTTTTGGGTATGTTTGAACCCTAACTTGGATTTCGGTTTTGATTTGATTCGGTTCTATTGATTTGCGCTTTTATTGGATTGATGTTTGCTAACCCCTTGATCAATTATCTTGGATTCTGAACCACATAGAGATATGGGTAGTCTTCACGATCGAATCCTCCTTCTTCTTCCCGAAATCCCGTGAACTTCTATTCTTCTCTCCCCAAAAGCTCTCCAAAAATCTGTATCTAGGTGTTCTCTAAGGCTCTCTTGTTCTAGGACGTGGCTAGGGCTTTTTTATAACCCTAGGGTGGCTCCCAAGAGTTCTAATCCCATTCCCATGCTGAAAATCGCGAATTAGGGTTTTAGACTGGATCCGGACCGATTCCAGGTGGATACCGGATCCAGATTCCTGGGGTCGAGTTGCGTGTTCCTGATCCGGACCGATTCCAGCCGGAATCGGCCCTGCACCGGCAGTTTTCTGGTCTTCACGAATTCGGTCATAACTCTCTGCTCCGGTGTCGGATTTACGCGGTTTTGTGTCTACGCGAAGCTCTTGAGGTGCTCTTTCCAATGGTATTGGTCTCGCACGATTTGGACTTCTGTAGAGAAAGTTATTGATGTCGCAACATGGGTACCTCATCCGGACATCTCCTTTAACGTTCCAATTTGCTCCTTTTCGAGTCCAATCATCTCCGAAACCTGTAACTCTGCAAAACTAGAGCACAACCGGGTTTTGTATCCTAACACGCCTAGAATGTCTATGAATGCATGTGATTATCCTGTAAAACCTAGACAAACTCTCATCAAAATATAGAGAAGAATAGGAGTTATCAAAAACCCTCAGGCTGTGTCATATACACATCCTCATAAAAATTCCCGTTAAGGAATGCAGTTTTGACATCCATCTGCCATATTTCGTAGTCGTAATACGCAACAATTGCAAGAAGGATCCGAATTGACTTAAGCATAGCCACTGGAGAAAAAGTTTCATCATAATCAACACCTTGAATCTGACGAAAATCTCTTGCAACCAGGCGAGCTTATGTATGCACAACGCCGTCCATGTCGGTTTTCTTCTTATAAACCCACTTGCAACCAACGGGTCGAACCCGACCTGGTGCATCGACCAAGGTCCAAACTTGGTTATCATACATGGACTGCATTTCAGCTTTCATAGCCTTAAGCCATTTATCGGAGTCAGGACAAGACGTGGCATTAGAAAATGATGTCGGTTCGTCATCGACAACAACCGAAAATCCATCATCTTCATATACGAGATATCCAAATCTCTCGGGTACACTCTTTTCCTATTAGACCTCCGAGGTCCACACGCCTCAATTGAAGTTCCAATAGAACCAAAAGTCGGATCGACAACAATACTTGACTCAGGTGGTCCAACCATATGACCGACGTATCGTTAATATCCCAGTCAATTCTATCGCTTGGCTCTACATTTATTTGTGGTTCTCGAATCTCATCGAGATCAACCGTGCTCCCACTAACTCTCTTAGCAACGAACTATCGTTCTAAGAAGGTCCCATTACGGACAACAAACACTTTGTTATCCGCAGGGAGAAACACGAAGTATATCCAACGGTTTCCTATGGATAACTCAAAATATGCACTTATCGGATTTTGGCGCTAACTTATCAGCGATTTGACGTTTCACGTAAACAACACATCCCCAAATCCGAAGGTAAGACAAGTTAGGACGTTTCCCACACCATATCTCATATGGAGTCTTGTCAACCAATTTAGATGGACTTCTATTGAGTATATGAGCTGCGGTTTCTAGTGCATAACCCCGGAAGGAAGATGGAAGATCGACCTGACTTATCATCGACCGAACCATGTCTAACAAGGTACGGTTCCTCCGCTCAGATACACCGTTATGCTGTGTCGTAGCAGGAGGAGATAATTGCGAAACAATTCTGCATTCCGATAGATAGTCAGTAAAAGCTTGGCTCATATATTTACCTCCACGATCAGATCGCAAGGTTTTAATTGTCTTCTCGAGCTGGTTCTATACTTCATTCTGAAATGCTTGAACATTTCAAGCATTTCAGACTTGTGATGCATCAGGTACACATATATGAATCTACTGAAAATCGTCAGTAAATGTCACAAAGTACAAATAGCCTCCTCTACCGGGCATTCTCATAGGACCACATACATCTGAATGTATCAGGTCGAGAAGCTCTATAGCCCGAGAACCTTTTCCCGAAAAAGGTTGCTTTGTCATTTTTTCCATAAGGCAAGACTCGCATTTCTCGAACGATTCGAAATCGAACGAATCCAACAAACCAATCGAATGGAGTTGGAAAACACGTTTCTCACCAATATGGCCTAAACGACAGTGCCAGAGGAATGTTGGGTTCAAATCGTTAGATTTAAACCGTTTAGTAGATACGCTATAAATCGCATGTTCACTTGCATCATTACTATCGAGAATATACAATCCATTAAACGAGTAACCATTACCGTAATAAATACTGGATTTGAATATCGAAAATATTTTGTTCTCAATTATAAATTTAAAACCATCAACATCCAGACATGAAACGGAAATAATATTTTTGCTTATTGCAGGTACAACATAACAATTACGAAGTTCCAAAACAAGTCCAGAGGGTAAAAGTACGTCAACATTCCCGACGGCAACACAACAACTTTTGCTCCATTTCCGACACGAAGCTCGACTTCACCCTTTGCCAATGATCTACTTCTTCGCATCGCCTACACATTTTCACAAATGTGAGATGCACACCCAGTGTCTAACACCCAGGAAGAAGAAGTATACAAGTGCGATTCAATAACATATATACCTGAAGTTGAAGCATCTGAATGCTTCTTCTTCTTCAGATCTTCAACATAGGCAGGGCAGTTACGCCTTCAATGCCCCGGTTTGCGACAATGATGGCAATTTCCTTCCTCTGGTTTCGGCAAACGCCTTTTCGCAACGTTTGCAGATTGGCCAGAAACCTTATCTTGTTTCGTCCTCTCTTTTCGGACGCGAGATCAGACTCAGCCGATTTGAGCATGCCGTGAAGCTCCATCATGGACTTATTCATCCCATATATGTTATAGTTCATTCGGAACTGCTTGTACCCATCATGTAGGGAGTGGAGGATGATTCCGGTCACAGCCTTTGGCGGGAACACGATCTCGTACTGCTCGAGCTTCTCAAAATATTCTTTCATTTGAGAACGTGAGGTCTACAGGAGAACCTCGTGCCAGACGGCAATATCAGCATTCGCCTCGAACATCGATTTCAGTTGTTGAAGGATCTCGAACGAGTTGAACTTGCTGAACCGTTTCGACAAGTCAAAGTTCATGGATCCCAATATCAAGCAAGAGACATCGACATTGTCCCGCACATGTCATTGATAAGCGTCTTTCATGCTTTTCTCGGCTTTATCTTCTGGTTCCTTTGTCGGGAAAGATTGCTCAAGGACATACTCTTTGCCTTCCTGCTTGAGGACAATCCTCTAGGTAAGCAACCATTCTTGAAAATTGTTCCCAGACAACCGATCACGCTGCATTAGGGAACGGATGAAGGGACTCACGCTAGATGAGGAGAGGTTTGTGGGAGTGTTGTCAGCCATTGATTCTACATAATAGGATATGCAACTAATTAGAACTATTCTAACGGGGACAGACGAACAGATTTCAAACTTTATCACTAAGAAATAATCCTCAAAATATTTCTAGTGATGGATAGGGCTCATATTTCACATAACAGTCGTGTCTGCTAAGCAATTATCCCACGATGAATTATGTTATTTAGGTAGACTTATCAAATCAATCATGTCAAAAATGACCCCTAATGAGTTTTAAAGCATGTTCAAACTCATCTTATACCATTAGGCCGGAACTGTTCCTATAGCCTAATTAAACCCGAACCATGTTCCTATGTAAATTGTTGGGTTTCCTGGGATCTCATGAGCGAATCCTATTCCTAAGAGATCGATTCTAGGGTTTGCGCAGCGGATATATAACAAAATTTTGAAGAAACCCTAGAACCATGCATGCATGCTTACGTAGAAACGTTAGAACGCTTACCTCAATCGATCCAAGGCCTGTTTCAATTGATCCGTTCATCCGATCACTAAAGGGAGGAAGATTACCTCGCCCTCTACACGTATCCACACCTCGAGATGGATTCCAACGATTGGAACTTGTTTGCTAGGACCCGAATCTGCTATTCGGTTTTGTGCTTCGAGAAAACGAGGATTCGATCACTTTTCAAAACTCTTGGATCTCTCCAAAAAGACTGTAGAACAGTTCTAAAGTCGGCTCAAAAAGTCTCACACTCTATTAGGGTTTTAATCTCCTTCTTATAAGGTGATTTAACCCTAATTTTGGTCCAATTTTCAAAAACTCGAAAGCCAGAACGGACGGTTCAGAAATGCATGTGGACTGTTCATTCTAGCTCTGCAGAACGGACAGTCTGTCTACGTGGACTGTCCGTTCCAGGCAAGCCAGAACAAACGGTCTGCCTTCGGTAGACCGTCGGGTCTGGACCTGGCGGACCGTCGGGTCTGGCCCTTTCGGTCCGTCCCTTCCATAGCTTCTCTTCTCTGTTGATTTCGGATGTCTCTCAAGGGACGCTCAATCTCTGGGACGTGGTGGCGGAAGAGGCCAGGGAGGCGGCAATGGTGGCGGCGGAGGAAGAGGAGGAGCATGCCAAGGAGGTGGTGGGAGTGATGGTTGTGGAGGAAAGGGTCAAGGTGGCGGCGGTGGAGGAAAAGATCAGGGTGGAGGAAGAGGTCAGGGTGGCGGCGGAGGAAAAAGTCAACCCCACAAAAAGAAGAGCAGGAGCAACAATGGTGGTGGCGGGGGCGGCGGGG
>NW_010967136.1:187245-191258 GCF_000463585.1 Tarenaya hassleriana
TAGTCTTATTATATCATTATTCCCACAATGATATACGACTAGGGAGTTTAGTATTGTTCATAACAATACATAGATTTTATAACATATCTAGTATGCAATATACATAATGAATCAAACAGTCATCCATAAATCATAGAAAGCGTCAATACATCAAATGTATCCAAGTAAAGCTCGCAAACAGTACATCATAGAGCACTAAACCAACAATCTCCCACTTGCTCTAATCATGTACTGCTAAACATCTAATGTCCATATCCCTAACATGACCCTCATGCTTCGACGAAGGGAGAGGCTTCGTCAACGGATCGACAATATTGTCATCTGTCGACACTCTGCAAATGTGCACGTCTCCTCTGTCTATGATCTCCCTGATAAGGTGAAATCGTCTGAGTATGTGTTGGATCGTTGATGGGATCTGGGTTCTTTCACTTGCACGATTGCTCCATTGTTTTCACAGTACAGAGCAATGGGGCTATCAGCACTAGGAATGACACCCAAGTCGCCAACAAACTTCCTGATCCAAACAGCTTCCTTTGTTGCGTCCGACGCTGCAATATACTCAGCTTATGTAGTAGAATCTGCAATGGTCGCTTGCTTAGAACTCTTCTAGTTAACAGCGCCTCCGTTCGTGCCGAAAACATAGCTAGACTGCGATCTGTAGTCATCCGGGTCTGACTGGAAACTAGCATCGGTGTAACCCTTTACAGCGAGCTCGTCTTCCGACCCACCGTATGCTGGGTCACACGAGATCCTAGACCGCCGGTTCAAAACCGTGCTAGGATCTGGTCTGCGGGCTTACGCAGCGGAATTAGCGTTCAAAACATTTTTGAACACCTACGGACCAATCTTTTCGATGAAGAACTTTCTTGAGAGAAAAACTAACTTTTGATTCACAATCTTGATGCGGTTAGTTGATCACAACCTAGGTGTTGAAGGAGCCAACACCCTCTTGAGCAGTCCACACCCTTGGGATGGATTCCAACACTTGAAATCTTGCTTGCTAGAGCTTGAAGAGAACAATTCTCTTGTGTATGGATCAAGAACACTCTATTGAACTTGAGAGAGAGTTCCTAAGAGTTCCCCAGCATCTCAGATGGCTAAGGATTGAGATTAGGTCGAATGATTGGTTCCCCACCTGCTTCCCACCAAGAAAAAGGCGAGAAAACACGAAGTTCGGATTTTTCAGTGTCTTGGTCCGGGGCTGACCAACTCTTGGTCAGCCGGACCAAGCACACATAAAATCCGAGCTTTGCCGACAGTCCGCGATCCGGCGGACCAGACACAATCCGGACCACGAAGATGAGTCTGCTGGACCAGCCGAACTCTGAGCCAACCCGTTTCGGTCCGTCTGACTGATCTGGTCCGGCTGGCCAACTTTTGGTCAGCCCGGACCAGCCAGTCATCTTCGCCAAGTCAGTCCGTTTCAACTAAGTTCGTCTGGTCCGGCTGACCAACTCTTGGTCAGCTCCGGACCAGACCTCAAAGACAAAGAAAAATCCGATTTTTCTCGTCCGTTCGATCCCGTCCATACACATCTATCCCATATGTGTGTGACCCTTTAGGCTGCTCCGAATACGGCAGTAAACGCGAGATCCAATCTCGCTTTACAAATCATAAGCGGTCTCTAGCAAGACATTATGATTATCTGTATCGAAAAGAGTTAGATGTGATCTAACCAAAAGCCAGAGATAGCTCCAACGATGATCCTCTTTGTCTCACGATATCATAATCGAACTCATAGTTCGAATGCTTTGTCTATCCCGAGTAGACTGTAAGAGATAGATGACATTCATCTATAGTGTGTCCACACATTTCTACAGTCTCACTCCTACGACGGGCCCAAGCGATATCTCTCTCTTTCGAGAGGGACAAAGTTCCATCTTGACTATCTACTATCCATTACATGATTCATAATGTACTCGAGCCACGCCTTTATAATCATCCGGTTAAAGATGACGTTTGACGCAGTCAAAGTACATTACTCGTCATGATGGATACAATAGATATCTCAGGTCTGAGGATTTTCAAAGTGAACCATCAAGTTAGATTCAAGTCATGGATTAAATCCAATCGACAATCTCACGCGAGTCATCCAGTCACTTGTTCCAAACAAGCACTCATGACCGACCGTGATCCATATCTAATACACACGATCATCACCATGATCATCTATCACGTCTCATGTTAGTCTTAATTCATCATTGCTTCCACAATGACAAGCGACTAAGGAATTTAGGATCGTTCATAACGATCCATGGATTTCATTATTTATCAAATATGCAAAATAAATAATGAACAAACAATGCATTCATCCAATAAATACATCGTATCATACATAGTTCCCATATCGTATGATCATCCTAGAGCATCACATCCATCAGTCTCCTACTTGCTCTAAGTATGATCTACAATGCATCTAAGTCCCATTCCCCGAACATGACCCTCATGCTTTGACGAAGGAAGAGGCTTCGTCAAGAGATCGACTATGTTGTCATCCGTCGATATCTTGCATACGTGCACATCGCCTCTGTCTACGATTTCCCTTATGAAGTGAAACCGTCTGAGTATGTGTTTAGATCGTTGGTGTGACCTGGGTTCGTTAGCTTGTGCTATCGCCCCATTGTTATCACAGTATAACGAAATGGGGTTCACAACGCTAGGAACAACGCCCATGTCACCCAAAAACTTCCTGATCCAAACAGCTTCTTTCGCAGCATCCGATGCGGCAATGTACTCAGCCTCTGTAGTAGAATCTGCTATGGTGGCCTGTTTGGAACTCTTCCAACTAACATCGCCTCCATTCAAGCAGAAGACATAGCCTGATTGCGATCTGTAGTCATCTTGGTCCGATTGGAAACTTGCATCGGTGTAACCTTTTACAGCGAGCTCGTCTTCCAATCCACCATATATCAAGAATAAATCCTTAGTCCTTCTCAAGTACTTAAGGATATTCTTGACTGCGATCCAGTGTGACTCTCCTGGATCCGACTGGTATCTGCTCGTAATGCTTAACGCGTACGACACATCCGGCCTAGTACATAACATGGCATACATGATAGATCCTATTGCCGAGGCATATGGGATCCTATCCATACGTTCTCGCTCATCATGTGTCTTAGGACACTGAGTCTTGCTGAGAACAACACCATGACACATCGGCAAGAGTCCTCTCTTCGACTTTTGCATTCTGAACCTATTCAGAACTTTGTCGACGTATGTACTCTGACTTAGGGCAAGAAGCTTTCGAGATCTATCTCTATAGATCTTGATGCCTAAGACATAGGCAGCTTCCCCTAAGTCCTTCATAGAGAACTGTGTTCCTAGCCAAGACTTAACGTCTTGCAAGGTAGGAACATCGTTTCCTATGAGCAGGATATCATCCACGTATAGCACCAGAAAAACAACCGTGCTCCCACTAGCCTTCTTGTAAACACATGGCTCATCCTCGTTTTGAGAGAAATCAAACTGTTTGATTGTCTCATCAAATCGAAGATTCCAGCTTCTTGAAGCCTGCTCCAGTCCATAAATAGATCTCTGAAGCTTGCACACCTTCCCCAGACTCTCTGGATCGAAAAAACCCTCGGGTTGTATCAGATACACATCCTCTAGTAATTTCCCGTTAAGGAACGCAGTTTTGATATCCATTTGCCATATCTCAAGGTCATAATATGCAGCTATGCCAAGCAGAATCCTGATGGATTTAAGCATCACGACGGGCGAGAAGGTTTCATCATAGTCAATACCATGAATTTGCCGAAACCCTTTCGCCACCAATCGTGCCTTATAGGTATGCACGTTGCCATCCATATCGGTTTTCTTCTTGAAAACCCACTTACATCCTATGGGTTTTACCCCTTCGGATGCGTCGACCAAAGTCCATACTTTGTTGTCGTACATGGATTGCATCTCAGACTTCATAGCCTCGTGCCATTTCTCAGAATCGGAACTCGCCATAGCTTCTAGATATGATGTAGGCTCGTCATGTTCCAATAACATGAGTTCATCACTACCAG
>NW_010967136.1:193363-196272 GCF_000463585.1 Tarenaya hassleriana
TGATAGTTCTCCAGACTTTCTATATATAGTTTGTGGGATGAGGTTGCTGTTTGGAACCTACGGAGTTGATACGACCATATCCAGGTTATATGTTTCTTGTAGAACCTTTCAAATGATGGGAGGGTCTGAGAGGCGAAGATAATCGATCTTTCGCCACCCTAGATGTTGAGCATTAAGCGCATCTTTTGTACCTCGTGGACGCTTGAGCCGTCTATCCTCCTTGGGTTTCCAAACTTGTGAAGGAGGTGGATCTTGTGGACGTTTGAGCGATGATTTTGCTCGTTTCGATCCTCTCTTGCTCGTTGCTCCTGCTCGACAACCTGTAATAGAAGGTTCAAAAACAGATATAGGATTATGAGCAGGATACGTACATTTCCCCAATGATGGTCCTATGTGTTCCTTTGTCCTAAGCCTTTGAGGTAAGGGCTTCAATTTGACATTCGGGACATTCTCTAGAATCCAATCCGCTTTATTCAGCGTCCCCATGCTAGGTGGTGGCTCTCTGGTCTCTTGAATGTCTTTAATAATCATCGTGGAGGGTTCGGAGACGTTCGTAGAAGAATCGGATACGTCGATGTGAAAAATGTCCGATTTGCTCAGAGACTGGATCCGGTCCGATTCCAGGTGGAATCGGTCCGTTTCCAATTTGTCTTCAATTTGGATCCGGTCCGAATCCAGGTGGAATCGGTCCGGATTGACCTTCTGTAAAAATCCATCTTCGGAGGCACTTTGGATCCGGTCCGATTCCAGGTGGATTCGGTCCGGATCAAGCTTCTGTAAAACTCCAATTTCGTCCGATCCTTCGTTCAATGCTCGCGTAAGCTCTCGGATATCCTCCCAATTGCTGTATATGCTCTCATTTGACGCTAGGAGAGATATCTCTAAAGGATCGACTTCCCGAAACTGATCGGACACTTCTTGAGTGAGGATTTCATGCACATCGACATAGCATGCTGAATCGGTGGTAAATGGTTGTTTCATGTTGTGATCTAAGGTGAACTCCACAGTCTCGTCACCTATCTTCATTGTGAGACGACCAGCACGAACATGAACCACCGCATCGGCCGTCTTTAAGAACGGGCGGCCTAGTATAATCGGTATCTTCGAGTCTTCGTCCATGTCTAAAACAACAAAATCAACGGGAACATAATAATCCCCGACTTTCAATGGGACATCCTCGAGAATACCTGCAGGATACTTGATGGATCGATCTGCTAACTGTAGTGCCATCCTCGTCGGTTTAAGATCTCCAATGTTGAGCTTCTTGTAGATGGACAACGGAAGCAAGCTCACACTGGCACCCAAATCGCACAATGCACGGTCAATCTCAATGTTCCCGATTTTGCAAGGAATCGAGAAACTACCTGGATCCGATCTCTTTCGTGGCAACTCATGCTGTAGAATCGCAGCGCTCACCTCTGTGCTCAAGGATACTGTCTCCTTCCTAATCACCCTCTTCTTAGTCAAGATATCTTTCAAAAATTTTGCATAAGAAGGGATCTGGAGTATCGTCTCGTAGAAAGGTACCTTAACCTCTAACTTCCGAAGCATATCAACAAATCTGGACAACTGTGTATCCTCAGTATGCTTCTTCAATCGAGAAGGGAAAGGAATGGGTGGTACATAAGGTGGAGGAGCTACATATGGCGGTTCGGCTTCCTCTATATGCACCTTAGGTGTCTCGTGATCTATGACTTTCCCTTTCTCTTCAGCAGTGCATCTGGACTTCATCCTTTTTTCTGTGGTCAGAGGGACTGTATCATGCAGGTTCTCTCCATTTATAAGCTGAATAGCATTGACATGCTCTCGTGGATTCGGTTCGGGCTTTCCAGGAAATGTGCCCTGCTGTCTAGAGGGTTGTGATGCAAGCTCTGCAATCTGCATGTCCACATGCTTCAGATGAGCCTCAACTCCATCTAATCTCCTCTCAAAAGTGTCTTGCCTTTCCCTTATGCTCTGTACCTCGGTTTTCAGCTCCGTAAATGATGTCTTCTGATCGGACATCAGTTGGGCAATCATCGTCTTGATATCTGCTTCATCGTTCTTTGCAGGTTGATGCGCTCGGTAACCCTGATCCTGCTGCCCGTACCCAGGATTCTGTTGCGCGTATCCCTGATTCTGCCCCTGAAAACGTGACTGAGTGAAGCCTGGGGGATTCTGAGGGATCTCTCCACTTATAAGCTGAATAGCATTGACATGCTCTCGTGGATTCGGTTCGGCCTTTCCAGGAGATGTGCCCTGCTGTCTAGAGGGTTGTGATGCAAGCTCTGCAATCTGCATGTCCACATGCTTCAGATGAGCCTCAACTCCATCTAATCTCCTCTCAAAAGTGTCTTGCCTTGCCCTTATGCTATCGTAGAAAGGTACCTTAACCTCCAACTTCCGAAGCATATCAATAAATCTAGATAGCTGTGTATCCTCAGTATGCTTCTTCAATCGAGAAGGAAAAGGAATGGGTGGTACATAAGGTGGAGGAGCTACATAAGGCGGTTCGGCTTCCTCTATATGCACCTTACGTGTCTCGTGAGCTATGGCTTTCCCTTTCTCCTCGATGGTGTATCTAGAGATCACCCCTTTTTCTGTGGTCAAAGGGACTGTATCATGCAGGTTCTCTCCATTTATAAGCTGAATAGCATTGACATGCTCTCGTGGATTCGGTTCGGGCTTTCCAGGAAATGTGCCCTGTTGTCTAGAGGGTTGTGATGCAAGCTCTGCAATCTGCATGTCCACATGCTTCAGATGAGCCTCAACTCCATCTAATCTCCTCTCAAAAGTGTCTTGCCTTGCCCTTATGCTCTGTACCTCGGTTTTCAGCTCCGTAAATGATGTCTTCTGATCGGCCATCAGTTGGGCAATCATCGTCTTGATGTCTGCTTCATCGTTCTTTGCAGGTTGAGGCGCTCGGTAAC
>NW_010967136.1:197879-203359 GCF_000463585.1 Tarenaya hassleriana
AAAAAGCCGTGAGAATGAGATGACAATCATTAGTCTCGATTAACAATCATAAACTTGAAGCACCTTTTCATTGAAATCCACTTTAATCTCCCCAAAAGCTCTCCAAAAATCTGTATCTAGGTGTTCTCTAATGTTCTCCCCTCTACTAGGACGTGGCTAGGGCTTTTTTATAACCCTAGGGTGGCTCCCAAGAGTTCTAATCCCATTCCAATGCTGAAAATCGCGAATTAGGGTTTCTGGTTGGATCCGGACCGATTCCAGGTGGATCCGGACCGGATCCAGATTCCTGGGGTCGAGTTGTGCGTTCCTGATCCGGACCGATTCCAGCCGGAATCGGCCCTGCACCGGCAGTTCTCTGGTCTTCACGAATTCGCTCATAACTCTCTGCTCCGGTGTCGGATTTACGCGATTTTGGTGTCTACGCGAAGCTCTTGAAGTGCTCTTTCCAATGGTATAGGTCTCGCACGATTTGGACCTCTGTAGAGAAAGTTATTGATGTCGCAACATGAGTACCTCATCCGGACTTCTCCTTTAACGCTCCAATTAGCTCCTTTTCGAGTCCAATCATCTCCGAAACCTGTAACTCTGCAAAACTAGAGCACAACCGGGTTTTGTATCCTAACACGCCTAGAATGCCTATGAATGCATGTGATTATCCTATAAAACCTAGACAAACTCTCATCAAAATATAGAGAAGAATAGGAGTTATCATTGTCGTACATGGATTGCATCTCAGACTTCATAGCCTCGTGCCATTTCTCAGAGTCGGAACTCACCATAGCCTCTGGATATGATGTAGGCTCGTCATGTTCCAATAATATGAGTTCATCACTACCAGTAACGAGAAATCCAAATCTCGTAGGCTCTAAGCGAACTCTCCCTGATCTCCGAGGTTCACAAGTATCGGGCTGAGTCTCAAGTCCTTGTGATGCAGGTTGAACATCTTCAACTTGCTCACTCGGTCCAGTATCTGTCTGTAGTTCTCGAACTTCTTCGAGATCAGCTCTACACCCACTAATTCCCTTAGAGACGAACTCTCTTTCCAGGAATTTCCCGTTCCAAGCAATAAACACTTTATTCTCGACCGGGTTATAGAAGTAGTACCCTTTAGTTTCCTTAGGGTATCCTACAAACAAACACTTGTCCGATTTGGCGGATAGCTTATCAGAAGCTTGACGTTTCACGTAAATGTCACATCCCCAAATCTTCAAGAAAGACAAGCTGGGATGCTTCCCAGTCCATATCTCATATGGAGTCTTCTGAACCGTTTTCGTTGGACTCCTGTTCAGTATGAAAGCAACAGTCTCTAAGGCGTAACCCCAGAAAGACTTTGGAAGATCAGCCTGACTCATCATAGACCGTACCATATCTAATAAGCTGCGGTTCCTCCGTTCAGACACGCCATTCCACTGTGGCGTTCCAGGAGGGGTCAACTGTGAAAAAATTCCACAGTCTACCAGATAGTCAGTGAACTCTTGGCTCTATATTCGCCACCACGGTCCGATCGCAATGCCTTAATAGTCTTGTCGAGCTGGTTTTGTACTTCGTTTCTGAAAGCCTTGAACATTTCAAGAGTTTCAGATTTATGTCTCATCAGATAGACATAACCAAATCTACTGAAATCATCAGTAAATGTGACGAAATATAAATAACTTCCTCTAGCGGGTAAGCTCATGGGCCAACATACATCGCTATGTATTAGGTCCAATAGCTCTAACGCCCGTTCTCCTTTTCAACTAAAAGGAGACTTGGCCATTTTACCCATCAGATAAGATTCGCATGCTTCAATCGATTCATAAGCGAAAGAATCCAGAAAACCTTCAGAGAGGAGTTTCTGTATGCGTTTCTCGTTGATGTGGCCCAAACGACAATGCCAGAGATAGGTCGGGTTTAAGTTGTTCGGCTTAAACCTCTTCGCATTTACGTTATATACGGACATGGAATCGGAAGGTTGATCGTTCAAGACATACAATCCATTCACAAGGTAACCATTACCATAATAGATATCGTCTTTGAACATCATCAAGTTCTTATTCTCAATAACAAACCGGAAACCATCCAAATCCAAACAGGAAATAGAAATGATGTTTCTGCTTATAGCAGGCACAAAGTAACAATTACTTAGTTCTATAACCATTCTAGACGGTAAAGATAAATCATAAACGCCGACAGCCAATGCAGCAACCTTTGCTCCATTCCCGACGCGTAGATCCACTTCACCTCGAGCCAACGTCCTACTTCTTCTGAGACCCTGCACATTTCCACAAATGTGTGAGGCACATCCGGTATCCAATACCCAGGATGAAGAAGTGAATACGTTAGCTTCGATAACGTAAATACCTGAAGTAGAAGCTTCAGCAAGCTTCTTCTTCTTCAGATCTTCCAGGAAGAGTTTGTAATTTCTTTTCCAATAACCAATTTCATGGCAGAAATGGCACTCTCCTTTCTCGGATTTAGGCTTGGCCTTGTTGGCAACATTTGCCCCACTTGCCTTGCCCTTGCCCTTTCCCTTGGAATGTTTCCGCTTTTTCGAACTCTTTGAAATAACGAGCACGTTCTTCTCGATCTTAAGGCTCGTCTCGGTCGTTTTCAGCATCCCATGCAGTTCGGTCAAGGTCTTATCCATGCCATGCATATGATAGCTCATGATGAACTGATCATAGCAGTCTGGAAGAGACTGGAGCACAAGGTCAACAGCCAACTCCATGTCGATCCTCAAGGCATAACGGTCAAGTTCTTCAAGATGACCCTTCATCTTAAGAACATGAGCGTTAACCGATTGCCCTGTCGTCATACGACATGCAAGCAGGTTCTTCAACGTGTTGTATTTCTCAACACGCGCATGCTCTTGGAACATAGTCTTCAACTGCTCGAGCAGATCAAAGGCGTTGACGCCCTCAAACTGTCGCTGCAGTTCAGGAGACATTGTTCCGAGTATGAGGCAAGAGATCTCCAGGTCATCGTTCTGATGCTTCAACCAAGCATCACGAACGGCTCTCGCGGCGTTGGCCGGGGGCTTAGCAGGAAGAGCCCCTTCCAGGAAGTACCTCTCAACTGCTCGAGCAGATCAAAGGCGTTGACGCCCTCAAACTGTCGCTGCAGTTCAGGAGACATTGTTCCGAGTATGAGGCAAGAGATCTCCAGGTCATCGTTCTGATGCTTCAACCAAGCATCACGAACGGCTCTCGCGGCGTTGGCCGGGGGCTTAGCAGGAAGAGCCCCTTCCAGGACGTACATCTTCTTCTCGTTCCTGAGAACAATTCTCAAGGTCCGATACCAGTCCAAGAAGTTCGTCCCAGTCAACTTATCCTTCTCAAGGATAGATCGCAATGACACGGTTGGTACACTACCACCTGTCGTCATGTCCTATAGAGATAAACAGAACAACACAATATGCAATATCAATTAGTACAATACTAATTATAGTACAATTACTATCATGGATGACATGATGCAAATATAAGATAAACCCCCACTAAGAAAAATAATCCTCTCATAATTTTCTTAGCAGGCTAAGATCCATATTTCACATAGACTTGAGTCAGCTTTGGCATGACGTTCAACCCTATGAGACATCCAACGTCAATCACATCCAATGTGACTCTTAGATCGTTTATGGGAAGATAATATCATTATACTACCGCATATTTCTAGTCCCATCTATACCGTTAGGTTCAAGTCCAACTTGATAACCTAACTCAAGCCAAACCATTTTCGAGCATATGAGAATCACCATTTCTCCATCTTGTCTCACAAAGATTGTCCTGTATGCTCAGCTTTGGCATGACCCATACACAAACGATCGAAGTCTTGACAAGTGCTCGAAATGTGGGCGGTATAAGCTTGAAATTATAACGAGGGTTTTTATCGTTATCAAGAAGCAGCTTATTGATAACTTCTAATTCTCTCTATATTTCCTGGACGTTTTTATAGGATTTATATGAGGATCATGTTCATTTGTAGGCATTATAGGCGCGTTAGGCTACGAAACTCGGTTTGGTTGTGTTTTTATTGGAATACATGTCTTGGATGAGATTTGGACCAAGATGGAAGCGATCTGGAGCTAAAAGGATGAAATACATCAAGAACTTCCTGCTTTGACTCGGCCCGAGTCAACCACGGAAAGCAAGCCGAGTCAACACGCTGAAAATGGCCTAATTCAAGCCTGTTACGAGGAGACCGAGTCAGAACGTCCGAGTCAAACTACCCCGAGTCAACATGTCCGAGTCAGAAGGCCCGAGTCAGAAGATTGGACTGGGCCGAATCCCTTATGTCTCGTTTTGACTCGGTCGAGTCAGACTACTGACTCGGTCTGAGTCAAAACCCAGAAAAAGCCCAGATTCGTATTTTCAGAGTTGGAACGGGAGTAGGACTTCGGGAGCGCCGCCTAGGGTTTATAAAAAGAGCCTACAGACGTCCAAGAGGAGGGGACAGACTCTATACAGACTTTGGAGAGCTTTGGTGAGAGAAATAGGAGTTTTACGGGATTTCGGGAAGAAGAAGGAGAGTTAGAACGTGAAGATCGCTTCATGTCGACATGAGTCTTTCTTCTCCCTCTTTTCTTTCTGTTTCTGGTTTTGCTCAGTGTTTTTCCATGAACCGTGAGTAGATCCACGTCTGTGGGTTAGGGATTCGTTTGTGTTTTGGGTATGTTTGAACCCTAACTTGGTTGCGATTTGGATTTGTTTCGGTTTTATTGATTTGTGCTTTATTCGATTGGTGTTTGCTGATCCCTTGGCCAATTATTTAAGATTCTGAACTACATAGGAATATGGGTTTAGTTTCGGATCGAAATCGATAGAATAGATCGTATTATTCACATAGGAATATGGTTTGATCGATCTAGGATTGATGATAGTGTTCTTCATGCATCTAGTTTGATAAATCACATAGGGATATGGATTTAGAGAACTTTAGATAGTGAGTTATATGCCGGGAGGTCATTTCTCTATCTTTGTTGCTTGACGATTCCCGAATACAGATTCAATATCGTGATTCTCGCATACTTAGCATATACCCATACACGCGAATACGGTCCCGACACCCACAGTCATTCTTACTTGCTAGTTTACACGTCTTTATTGCTTTATTTCCTTATTTTCTATTCTTTCCATATACTTCCACCATCACTTCTACTCGCTTGCTTTGATTTAGTTTCGTTTAGGATTTAGATTTAGCAACCGGTCCTTGTGTTCGACCCCGTGTTACGACGATCCGTATCCTTGCGGTGAGTTGTGAATCGGGTATAAATTCTAGACTCGGTACACACGTATCAGTATACATAATGGTTAAATAATCTATTGCTTGGATATTAAAGAGGATATCCCAATTAACATTTAGAAACAAACGGTGCGCGATTTGGATAAGAGATGAGAGATGTTGATTTAGTGCTCTATGACGTATTGTTATGCGAGCTTTGTTTAGATGCATTTGATGTATTGACACTTTCGATCTATTTATGGATGGATGAGTGTTTTATT
>NW_010967136.1:203405-203955 GCF_000463585.1 Tarenaya hassleriana
CACGAGAATCAGAACCACATGAACCAAGAGCGTATGAATCCGCTCTACGATCAGCAGACCGAGGGCGAAGCTACTTACGTTGCAGAGGAGACTTTGGGTTCTTACATTGCACCGAAGCACACCTAACTCCTATCATGCATCAACCGTCCGCCCATTGACAGTTTCGAGCTACCGCCACAGTGCATCACGATGTTCAGTCACGCGAGTTTCAGAGGGCGGCCTACAGAGGATCCCATTGCTCACTTGACTCAGTTCAAGATGCTGTGCAGATCAGTTAGAAAGGCACGAGGAATGACCATCGAGGATGTATATTTGGAGGCCTTTCCTTTTTCACTGATGGACCGGGCGAGAGATTGGCTCTACACTCTTGAGCCGAACTCGATCACGACATGGGAGGAGCTAGAGGAGCAATTCATGGCGAAATACTACTCCCCAGAGAAGACCCGAGCTGCACAGAGAGCCATACACAGTTTCACTCAGGAGAGCGATGAGAGTCTATACGACGCATGGGAGAGATTCAAAGGCTATCAGCGCCTTTGTCCACACCACG
>NW_010967136.1:205894-210464 GCF_000463585.1 Tarenaya hassleriana
GGCAAGAGATTGGCTCTACACTCTTGAGCCGAACTCGATCACGACATGGGAGGAGCTAGAGGAGCAATTCATGGCGAAATACTACTCCCCAGAGAAGACTCGAGCTGCCCAGAGAGCCATACACAGCTTCACTCAGGAGAGTGATGAGAGTCTGTACGACGCATGGGAGAGATTCAAAGGCTACCAACGCCTTTGTCCACACCACGACATGGATAAGCGACTGCTGCTTTCCACATTCATCCACGGACTGAGAGACGATACTAGAGCATGGATGGATGCAGCTTGTGGAGGGAGTGTATACGACATTCCCTTTGACACCCTAGAGATGCAGATTGCAAAGATGGATAAAGCAAGAGGGATGTCAGGAGATAGCATCAGACGCTCTACAGGACGGGTAGATTTGGGTGAGTCCGCTGCTTTGAAAGCGGTCATGTCTGATTTATCGGCAATCAAGCAGCACATGGGACTCAAGAGTACACCTATCCCACAGAAAGTCCAGCCTGGTATGTTTCTGGTTGATCAGACCACATCGGAGGAAGAACCGGTTGAGGACGTTAACTACATTGGAAGGAATCAGTACCAGAATCCTTCTAATCTCTACAACCCGAACGCGCCTAGGAACCATCATGGTTTCTCCTATGGAAACCCGAGCGGAGCATTGAATGCACATCAACAGGGCGTTTCCAGAATCCCCCGGGCTTCACTCAGTCACGTTTTCAGGGGCAGAATCAGGGATATGCGCAACAGAATCCAGGATACGGACAGCAGAATCAGGGTTACCGAGCTCCTCCACCGGCAAAGAATGATGAAGCAGACATCAAGACAATGCTTGCCCAACTAATGCTCGATCAGAAGACATCATTTACGGAGCTGAAAACCGAGGTACAGAGCATAAGGGCAAGGCAGGATACCTTTGAGAGGAGGCTTGACGGGATGGATGCACATATGAAGCTAGTGGATACACAGATCGCACAGCTTGCATCATAACCCTCTAGGCAGCAGGGCACATTTCCTGGGAAGCCCGAGCCAAATCCACGAGAGCATATAAACGCTGTTGAGCTGAGGAGTGGAAAGAATCTGCCAGAGACAGTCCCTACGGAAAAAGGGACGACGTCTAGATATACTGTCGAAGAGAAAGAAAAAGCCATAGTAGATGAAGCACCTCAGGTGAATGCAGAGGAAGTCGAAACGCCATACGTCGCTCCTCCACCTAAGGTACCACCCGTTCTTTTTCCTTCTCGATTGAAGAAGCATGCTGAGGATACACAGTTCTCGAGATTTGCTGATATGCTTCAGAAGCTAGAGGTTACTATACCGTTCTATGAGGCTATGCTGTAGATACCCTCTTATTCGAAGTTTCTGAAAGACATCTTGACCAAGAAGAGGGTAATTGGGAAGGAGACAGTGGCCTTGAGCACAGAGGTGAGCGTTGCGATTCTACAGCATGAGTTGCCACGGAAGAGATCAGATCCTGGTAGTTTTTCGATTCCCTGCAAAATCGGAAACATTGCGATAGACCGTGCATTGTGCGACCTTGGTGCTAGCGTCAGTTTACTACCGTTGTCCATTTACAAGAAGCTTAATATTGGTGAGCTTAAGCCGACACGGATGGTGCTACAGCTAGCGGATCGATCCGTCAAATATCCTGCAGGTATTCTCGAGGATGTCCCATTGAAAGTCGGGGATCATTATGTTCCCGTTGATTTTGTTGTTTTAGACATGGACGAGGACTCGAAGATACCGATTATTTTGGGTCGACCGTTTCTGAACAAGGCTGATGCGGTTGTACACGTTCGAGTTGGTCGTCTTACCATGAAGATAGGTGACGAGACTGTCGAGTTCACCTTAGATCACAATATGAAGCAGCCATCCACTACCGATTCAGCGTGTTATGTTGATGTACACGAGATCTTGACGCAGGAGGTCTTCGATCAGTTCCGAGACATTGATCCACTTGAAATATCCCTCCTGGCACCAGATGCGAGTATATACATCAATTGGGAGGATATTCGGGAGCTCACACAGGCGTTAGAAGATGAAACCGAGGAGAAATTCGAGCTTCTGTATTCTGACTCGACCGAGTCAGTACTTGACTCGGACCGAGTCAGATCGCTAGACCACTTCAAAACTTTGTTAGCTTCAGACTCGGTGTCGCAGAGTTCTAACTCGACCGAGTCAAGTGTTGACTCGGCCTTCCTTCGTTCTGACTCGGACCGAGTCAGTTCTTTGAGCTCCACCACCGACACCAAGCCAGCCCGGAACGTCTCCAAACCCTCTACGACGACTATTAAAGATGTTCTAGAGCCCAGAGAGCCACCACTTAGCACGGGGACGCTGAATAAAGCGGATTGGAGTTTAGAGAACGCCCCGAAGGTGGAGATGAAGCCCTTACCCGAAGGGCTCAGGTATGTTTTCCTTGGACCTAACTCGACTTATCCGATTATAGTGAATGCTGCATTGCTAGAACCCCAGGTAGAACAGTTGAGTGATTTGCTTAGACATTATAGGGGTGTTCTTGGATATACTTTGGATGATATTAAGGGACTTAGCCCTTCGTTATGCATGCATCGTATTCACTTAGATGATGAGTCGAAATCCTCTGTTGAGCATCAGCGTAGGTTGAATCCGACGATGAAAGAGGTAGTTAGGAAAGAGGTGATGAAGCTGTTAGATGCGGGTATTATATACCCTATTTCGGATAGTACGTGGGTGAATCCTGTGCAGGTTGTACCCAAGAAGGGAGGCATGACCGTGATCCAGAACGAGAAGAATGAGCTTATTCCTACACGGACGGTCACGGGATGGAGGATGTGCATCGACTATCGTAAGTTGAACTCCAACACCCGTAAGGATCACTTTCCTTTGCCTTTTATTGATCAGATGTTAGAGAGACTTGCACTCCACTCGTACTTTTGCTTTCTAGACGGTTACTCGGGATTCTTTCAGATCCCCATTCACCCGAGCGACCAGGAGAAGACCACCTTTACTTGTCCTTATGGCACGTTTGCTTATCGTCGTATGCCCTTTGGATTATGTAATGCACCTGCCACTTTTCAGAGATGCATGACTGCTATATTTTCTGATGTGATTGAGGATATTATGGAGGTGTTCATGGATGATTTCTCTGTCCATGGACCCTCATTTGACGTTTGTTTGGCCAATTTGCATCGAGTTTTAGACAGGTGTGCAGCAGCCAACTTAGTCCTCAACTGGGAGAAGTGTCACTTCATGGTGCAAGAAGGGATTGTTTTAGGACATAAGGTGTCTTCTAGGGGAATCGAGGTAGACAGAGCAAAGATAGAGGTCATTGAGAAGCTTCCACCGCCCGTAAACGTCAAAGGCATCCGTAGTTTTCTAGGACATGCGGGATTTTATCGGCGGTTCATCAAGGATTTCTCCAAAATCTCTAGACCACTTACCGAGTTGTTGGCGAAAGATGTACCATTCCGGTTCACTGCAGAATGCTTGAAGGCCTTCCAGACTTTGAAGGCAGCTCTGATCTCACCACCGATCATACAGCCCCCCGATTGGACTCTACCTTTTGAGCTGATGTGCGATGCTAGCGATTATGCGGTTGGAGAAGTGCTGGGGCAGAAGAAGGATCACAAACACCACGCCATCTACTATGCAAGTCAGACTCTTGATGATGCGCAGGTAAATTACACTACTACTGAGAAAGAGTTACTTGCTGTGGTGTTTGCTTTTGAGAAGTTCAGGTCGTACTTGGTGGGGCGAAAGGTGATAATATACTCAGACCACGCGGCTTTGAAGTACTTGCTGACGAGGAAAGACGCCAAACCTCGACTGATTCGATGGATGCTACTCATACAAGAGTTTGACGTTAGATTCGGGATCGCAAAGGCACGGAGAACACAGTTGCAGACCACCTTTCACGCCTTGCAATACCCGATCCTCTCCCGATCGATGATTCTTTGCGAAAGGAACAGATTATGGCAATCATTACCCGACACGAAGACCCATGGTACACAGACTACGTGAACTATCTGGTCTCTCAAGTGATCCCGTCCGAACCTAACTATAATGGAAGGAAGAAGTTCCTCCATGACGTACGGGATTATTTTTGGGACGATCCGTTCTTGTTCAAGCGTGGTACCGATGGGATGTTCAGACGATGTATTCCCGAGGAAGAAGTGCAACAGGTAATTTTCCATTGCCACTCTTCTGATTATGCAGGTCATTTCGCCGCTTCGAAGACCACAACAAAGATTCTACAAGCGGGATTCTATTGGCCTACGATGTTCAAGGATGTCCATAGGTATGTCGTCTCATGTGATTCTTGCCAGCGCACAGGTAACATTTCTAGACGCCATGAGACGCCTCAGAATTATATTCTAGAAGTGGAACTTTTTGATGTTTGGGGCATAGACTTTATGGGACCTTTTCCATCATCTTGTGGGAACGTGTATATCTTAGTTGCGGTTGATTATGTGACTAAGTGGGTAGAGGTATTGGCTAGCGCGAGGAATGATGCTAAGACTGTGGTTAGGCTATTTAGACAGATTATTTTTCCACGTTTTGGTGTTCCTCGTGTTGTGATTAGCGATGGCGG
>NW_010967136.1:211070-212217 GCF_000463585.1 Tarenaya hassleriana
GCCGACCCTGCAGGTGAGAGAGGCGTTCTTCCTCTCACAATACCACCATCAGCCTGAGTTCACGCACGGTCTAGCTAATGACCATAAAGAAGCGCTTCTCGGGAGGCAACCCGGGGTTTTTATTTTGTTTTTGAGATGTTATTTTGGTTTTAGACTTTTCTTTTTGGATTTGGGAGCCTACATGGTGTTTTTCCTTGGGTACAGGGATATAGAACTTGATTTGCAAGTCATCGAGCGCATAAACGGAGTTCAGATCGTGTCACAAAATTCTGACTCGGTCCGAGTCAAGTGTTGACTCGACCGAGTCAATTCGCGAAGGACGAATCGGCATAAGGTAAACTGACTCGACCGAGTCAAGAGTTGACTCGGTCCGAGTCAGAGTTTCGAAACCCTACTTATTCCACTCCGCCGTTTTCTTCCCCATTTTCCCCTTTTTCCGCGAAAAAGCACTCCTCACTCGGTCTCTGTCACCCCGAGTCACCTCCACCGATTTTGCAGTCTAAATCCGTACGGTATGTGTCCCCTCACTTATATTTTGCAGCTTATGGACGATTCATACCTATTTCGCCAAGATTTACACATATTTATTCCGGATTTGCGAAAATTTTTTGGGTTAAGAGTGAGATTTGTGATTTTCACCAAATCAGAAAGTTTTTATGAGTTTTTGAGTGATTAGGACACAGATCTTTGCACATACATGCTTATTCTTGATTATCCATGAGTTTTTTCGGTTGATTTCAGCGATTTTGGGGATTTTGAGTGCAGCTCTTCGTCTGACGGAACGAACAGCGTTCTCACTCGGTCCGAGTCAAAATTTTGACTCGACCGAGGCAAAACGCGGAACTCCAATGACGAACACGTGTTGACTCGGTCCGAGTCACATGTTGACTCGACCGAGGCAACATCCCTTACACTGATAGCACATTCTGACTCGGCCCTGGCAGTCCTGACTCGGCCGAGTCAGTCATCTGTGCGATATCCGGGCCGTTTCCCACGCGTATTGGCGATCCCTGTCGCACTCACCTGTCTTTGTCTTGAGTTTCAGATGGCCACCCGCAAAACCAAATCTAGAGCATCCGACGTTCGCGAGGATCACATTCCACCTCTTGCTCCCTTCCAACCACGGGCGGACGCAGTGATGACCCTG
>NW_010967136.1:212233-213786 GCF_000463585.1 Tarenaya hassleriana
AACCACGAGCCTCGCTTCCGCCTGCCCACCCCTGACATGCAGCAGACAACGATCTACTTCTCCAACCTAATCTACTGCACCAAATTTCCAGACGAGGAGATTATCGAGCTAGGATTCTACGAGCAGGTCCACGGCTTGTGCGACCAATTAGGATGGCTCAGCGTCCTCGAGGCTCGCGAATCGACATGTAGGCAGCTGACGGCGGAATTTCTAGCATCATACCGCCTGTACATTCCCCAGGATTGCGACACCCACAGAGCTTACATGGCCTTCTGGATAGCCGGGCGTCACTACCACCTCACCATGGCTCAGTTCTCCGAGATCCTCAGTGTTACACCCAGGGAGACAGCCGAACTTCCATCCGTGAGCGGCTCCGTACTACGACAGTTCTGGTCAGAGATAGGATCCCGCAACTACATACCCAGTCGTCTGAAGTCTACATGGATCCGACACCCTGCAGTCAGGTACTTCCATATGATCCTAGCTAACACACTGTTTGCTAGGAAAGATCCAGGGTCCGTATCCCGGACGAAGCTACAATTCATCTGACAGGCCCTGAGTCCACTTTACGATGGGTCCGACTGGGGAATGTCTCGCGTTGATCTAGCATCCCGAGTAGCACTCCACCTATACTCGATCCAGCAGGCTAACTCTGGAGTCGAAGTGTTCGTCGGAGGTATGATCACCCGGATAGCTAGACGAGTGGGAGTCAACGTCGGCAGGTACGAGAGGACCCGATGAAGCCCATCCTCCACTCTGAATATCAAGGTGTTGCGACAGAAGTCCTCTATCGATATCGAGGGTCACCGAACCTACTGGCTATACTATGAGCGCGACAGCAACACCAAGAGGCGCCTCCTTCTGCCGAACATATATCTGCCACCTATCACTCTAGAGGGACTCCTACTAGACCTCACAGCAGGACAACGATCCGGTCTAGAGGAGGAGGCATACGACGAGCCGCCTGCACCGCCCACACAGTCGGAGCACCACACTTCAGAGGCAGGGCCATCCCGACTACCCGATGACTTGCTCCAGGCATCTCCACTGCCACCGCCAACTGCTTCATTTCCAGAGCCGGACTTCACGCGACCATCACCGCCACCACCTACTTGTGGCCTAGACAGCTATGGATACACATTCCAGCCACAGGACGACTTCCAGCGCTTCATGTATCAGGCGATGTTGGACACGCGGAGCTCGGTAGACAGGGTAGTGGTCGACATTAGACATGCAGAGCCATGTCGACGCCGAGATGACGAGCATGTACACCAGATGGTGCGGGACTTCATCACAGCTGGTTGATCAGATGCAGGCACTCAGGATACAGCACGATGCATTATATGGGGAGTTTCGCGGGTTCCGCAACCGACTATTCCCAGACGAGCAACCACCAGTACCCATGGAGAACGACAGAGATGATGCACCAGTAGACGACTAGACCATAGTTCAGGTAGGTCTTCCCTTTTCTATTTTAGTAGAGATGTAGTAGGCCTTTCAGATGTATTTTGGAGACTCGGATTCTGCGTACTCTGGACTTATCTATCTATATG
>NW_010967136.1:213818-225790 GCF_000463585.1 Tarenaya hassleriana
GAGCGTCATTCCGATACATGAGAGATGAGTATCAGTTTCCGAGTGACGACGAGTGGATAGATCCCAGTTCACAGAGAGTGTGAGAGTTTTGGCGTTTGACGTGAGTTAACTTCATTGCGAGCGAACGAATTTCGCAGAGCTAAGCCTTCTCTACCCTTTTACTGGTTCTCTTCATACGTTATTTTCGATTCTATTCTTTCGGGCGAGAGTCTACACCGTGGACGGTGTATGGTTCAAGTCTAAGGGGGGGTGGATAGATCCTTCACCCATTCAGGCCTATCTACTTAGGATTGCATTTAGTTTATGTGCATTTTATCATGGCATATAGACTTAGGAAAAAATTTTCACTTTTTGCATACCACTTTGCATTAGCTGCATTCACGTTTTCTTTTTACTTTTTCCACATAGATGATTTTTGTTAGGTTTGCATGATTGCATATGACATATAGATATAGGTTCATATAGGTTCACGTGCATACCTCGGACACCCGTTTTGAACATCATTTGGAAGATTTGTGGAATGATAGAGTAGGAACATCTTGATAATCTAGTGACTTTGTAGAACGTGGTTGAACCGTGTCGAATTGATAGTTCTCCAGACTTCTATATATAGTTTGTGGGATAAGGTTATTGTTTGGGACCTACAGAGTTGAAACGACTATATCCAGGTTATATGTTTCGTTTAGAACCTTTTCCGAGTCTTGCAGATCGACAAAATCTAGTTCAACAAACGCCTTGGGAAAATAAAGCATCTCGACACTCCGCTGTCAAAATCTCGGTAACAAAAATCGTTCGAGGACATGAGTGCATCGATCGATGGTTTGGGTGTAAGTTGTGGGTCGGACATTGCATTGAAAAGAAAAAAAAAAGAGAGAAGAAAACCGATGTCCTTCAACTTCAACGTCCTAGAAACCCGAGATGCGTGCGTTTGACAGAAAAATCCTACAAAAAGGTAAAAATCCAGGCATGAAGTAGAACTAAGATCGAAAAGGCAAAAGTTGAGATAAAGATAGGTTCGGAATAGGCTTGGTGAGTTGTAGAGATTCTAATGGGTTCTATGTGACAATAAAAGTCCCATGACTAGGTAGATTAGTCTTTGGTAGAGAGATCATTGTAGACCGGTTTAGGTACGATTAACGGGGAGCTAGCATTGGATGGATGTTTCGCTTTTGAGTTTCATGATGATGCTATTTGATGTTCGTCATCCCTGTTTTGCAGATTTTATTCCTTCGTTCTTTACTCGAGGACGAGCAAAGGTTTAAGTCTGGGGGATTTGATAACTCCTAATCCTCTCTATATTTCCTCGACGTTTTTATAGGATTTATATGAGGATCATGTTCATTTGTAGGCATTATAGGCGCGTTAGGCTACAAAACTCGGTTTGGTTGTGTTTTTATTGGAATACAGGTCTTGGATGAGATTTGGACCAAGATGGAAGCGATATGGAGCTAAAAGGATGAAATACATCAAGAACTTCCTGCTTTGACTCGGCCAGAGTCAACCACGGAAAGCAAGCCGAGTCAACACGCTGAAAATGGCCCAATTCAAGCCTGTTACGAGGAGACCGAGTCAGAATGTCCGAGTCAGACTACCCCGAGTCAACATGTCCGAGTCAGAAGGCCCGAGTCAGAAGGCCCGAGTCAGAAGATTGGGTTAGGTCGAATCCCTTATGTCTCGTTTTGACTCGGTCGAGTCAGAGTACTGACTCGGTCGAGTCAGAGTACTGACTCTGTCGAGTCAGAGTACTGACTCGGTCCGAGTCAAAACCCAGAAAAAACCCAGATTCGTATTTTCAGAGTTGGAACGGGAGTAGGACTTCGGGAGCGCCGCCTAGGGTTTATGAAAAGAGCCTACAGACGTCCAAGAGGAGGGGACATACTTTATACAGACTTTGGAGAGCTTTGGTGAGAGAAATAGGAGTTTTACGGGATTTCAGGAAGAAGAAGGAGAGCTGGAACGTGAAGAACGCATTGCTGTCGACATGAGCCTTTCTTCTCCCTCTTTTCATTCTGTTTCTGGTTTTGCTCATTCTTTTTCCATGAACCGTGAGTAGATCCACGGCTGTGGGTTAGGGATTCGTTTGAGTTTTGGGTATGTTTGAACCCTAACTTGGTTGCGATTTGGATTTGTTTCGGTTTTATTGATTTGTGCTTTATTCGATTGGTGTTTGCTGACCCCTTGGCCAATTATTTCAGATTCTGAACTACATAGGAATATGGGTTTAGTTTCGGATCGAAATCGATAGAATAGATCGTATTATTCACATAGGAATATGGTTTGATCGATCTAGGACTTAATTAAGTGCATAAAACTCAATCAAGTATAAGAGTTACTTGATTGAATGGGAGTTTCGGGACTCAATCAAGCTGAGTAGACGGTCTAGAACTCTTATACCCGAAACTCCCTCTACATAATTAAGTCATAAACCAAAACCAATCATAATTAACTCAGTCAAGTAACCATTACTTAATCGAATCAAATTCAGAAAACTTGAAAATCCGAAATCAGGTGGTTGGTCCGGGGCTGACCAACTTTTGGTCCGCCGGACCAAACCAACTCAAATTTCGGACTCAGCTCGGACCAGAGAAAGAGACGCGTCGGCGTAAGTTGGGTTGGTCCGGGACTGACCAACTTTTGGTCAGCTCCGGACCAGGACCATTCTGTGCTTCTCTCTCAGTCGGACCAGACTCGAAACGTGCGGACTGAAGTGTTGGTCCGAGGCTGACCAAGTTTGTTCAGTCGGACCAGACACCCTCAGTCCGCGTCTCTCCTTCTCGGACCAGCTGTTGGTCCGTCTGATCTGAAACGTTCTGGTCCGGGGCTGAGCCAGACCAGACGTTTCGGAGCAACTCTCGGACCGAAATTTTCTCGTCGGACCAAACATTCTCGTCCGGTCCGCCAGACCAACCATTTGGTCCGTCGGACCAGGACAGTTTGGTCCGAAATTCCTTCCTTCTCGATCCGCCTGATCTCGCCTGACCAAATGACGTCTGGTCCGCCGGACCAAGACAGTCTTTGGTCCGCTCTTCTTCCTCTGGTCCGCCGAACTTGTCTGACTAAGTCCGACCCTGTGGTCCGGCACTGACCAACCTTTGGTCCGGCGGACCACGGGATTCTGGGCAGAAAACAGACGAAATTTTTTCATCTTGATCTGTTTTCTCGCTCCGTTCGAATCCATTTTTCGTTTCGTTTTCTCGAGTTAATTCATGATTCAAGCCTCTACATATCTAAGTTTTGTTACATAATTTAATCTACCATAGATTCAATTATATAACAGATTTAACTTAGATAAAAAAACAAGGAAAACCAAGTTTGAACAAAATTTCAAACTTGCTCAAGAGAGATCGTTCTTCATCGAAACGAATAACCGAGCTCTGATACCACTGCTGGGTCACACGGGATCCGAGACCGCCGGTTCAAAAGCGTGCTAGGATCTGGTCCGCGGGCTTACGCAGCGGAATTAGCGTTCAAAACGTTTTTGAACACCCACAGACCAATCTTTTCCATGAAGAACTTTCTTGAGAGAAAAACTAACTTTTGATTCACAATCTTGATGCGGTTTGTTGATCACAGTCTAGGTGTTGAAGGAGGCAACACCCTCTTGAGCAATCCACACCCTTGGGATGGATTCAACCACTTGGAATCTTGCTTGCTAGAACTTGAAGAGAACAATTCTCTTGTGTATGGATCAAGAACACTCTCTTGAACTTGAGAGAGAGTTCCTCAGAGTTCCCCAACCTCTCAAATGGCTAAGGGTCGGGATTAGGTCGAATGATTGGTTCCCCACCTGCTTCCCACCAAGAAAAAGGCAAGAAAAAACGAAGTTCGGATTTTTCAGTGTCTTGGTCCGGGGCTGACAAACTCTTGGTCAGCCAGACCAAGCACACGTAAAATCCGAGCTTTGCCGACAGTCTGCGATCCGGCGGACCAGACACGATCCGGACCACGAAGATGAGTCCGCCTGACTTGTTGGTCCGGCGGACCAAGATTTCGGGCCGCCGGACCAGCCGAACTCCGAGCCAACCCATTTCGGTCCGTCTGACTGGTCTGGTCCGGCTGACCAACTTTTGGTCAGCCCCGGACCAGCCAGTCATTTTCGTCAAGTCAGTCCGTTTCACCTAAGTTCATCTGGTCCGGCTCACCAACTCTTGGTTAGCTCCGGACTAGATCTCAAAGACAAAGAAAAATCCGATTTCTCTCGTCCGTTCGATCCCGTCCATACACGTCCATCCCATATGTGTGTGACCCTTTAGGCTCCTCCGAATACGGCAGTAAACGCGAGATCCAATCTCGCTTTACAAATCATAAGCGGTCTCTAGCAAGACATTATGATTACCCGTATCGGAAAGAGTTAGATGTGATCTAACCAAAAGCCAGAGATAGCTCCAACGATGATCCTCTTTGTCTCACGATATCATAATCGAACTCATAGTTCGAATGCTTTGTCGTATCCCGAGTAGACTGTAAGAGATAGATGACATTCATCTATAGTGCGGCCACACATTTCTACAGTCTCACTCCTACGACGGGCCCAAGCGATATCTCTCTCTTTCGAGAGGGACAAAGTTCCATCTTGACTATCTACTATCCATTACATGATTCATAATGTACTCGAGCCACGCCTTTATAATCATCCGGTTAAAGACGACGTTTGACGCAGTTGATAACTCCTATTCTTCTCTATATTTTGATGAGAGTTTGTCTAGGTTTTATAGGATAATCACATGCATTCATAGGCATTCTAGGCGTGTTAGGACACAAAACCCGGTTGTGCTCTAGTTTTGTAGAGGTACAGGTTTCGGAGATGATTGGACTCGAAAAGGAGCTAATTGGAGCGTTAAAGGAGAAGTCTGCATGAGATACTCATGTTGCGACATCAATAACTTTCTCTACAGAAGTCCGAATCGGGTATGCACCAGAGCGAGAAAGAGACTTCAATCCAACACCAGCTAATGCGAGACTTATATCATTGGAAAGCGTACTTCAAGAGCTTCGCGTAGACACCAAAATTGCATAAATCCGACACCGTAGCAGAAAGTTATGAGTGAATTCGTGAAGACCAGAAAACTGTCAGTGCAGGGCCGGATCCAACTGAATCCGGTCCGAATCAAGAAAGCCCAGGAATCTGGATCCGGTCCGGATCCACCTGGAAACGGTCCGGATCCAGTCAAAAATCCTGTTTCGCGATTTTCAGCATCCGAATGGGAATAGGACTCTTGGGAGCCGTTCTAGGGTTATAAAAAAACCCTAGCCACGTCCTAGAACATCAGAGAACCTTAGAGAACACTTAGATACAGATTTTTGGAGAGCTTTTGGGGAGAGAAGAATAAGAGTTCAAGGGATTTCGGGAAGAAGAAGGAAGATTCGATCGTGGAGACTACACATCTGCATGAGACTTTCTTTCCTCTCTTTTATCTCTTTTCTTATGAGCTTTTTGTTGTTTTCTATGAACCGTGAGTAGATTCACGACTATGGGTTAGGGATTCCTATGTGTTTTGGGTATGTTTGAACCCTAACTTGGATTTCGGTTTTGATTTGTTTCGGTTCTATTGATTTGCGCTTTTATTGGATTGATGTTTGCTAATCCCTTGGTCAATTATCTTAGATTCTAAACTACATAGAGATATGAGTTTGGTTTCGGATCAAAATCAATAGGATAGATCGTATTATTCACATAGAGATATGGTTTAATCGATTTAGGGTTGATGATAGCGTTCTTCATGCATCTAGGGTTAACTTGAATAGATCGAGAGATTGACGAGTTACTCTGTAGGTAGTGAGTTAGTAGACCGAGAGGTGAATTCTCTATCTTTGTTGCTTGATCATTCCCGAACACAAGTCATAATTGTTATTCTCGCATGCTTAGCATATACCCATACACTCTAATACGATCCCGACGCCCGTAGTCACCGTTGCTTGATAGTTTACTCGTTTTTATTGCATTATTTCCTTATTCTCCATTCTTTCCACATATTTTCATCATCACTTCCACTTCTACTTGCTTTGATTTATTTTCGATTTAGATTTGGATTTAGCTACCGATCCTTGCGTTCGATCCCGTGTTACGACGATCCGTATTCTTGCGGTGAGTTGTGAATCGGGTTATAAATTTTAGACTTGGTACACACGTATCAAGTTTTTGGCGCCGTTGCCGGGGGACTGGTTAGCCTATTTCTAGGTTTTTATTGATTCTAGATCTTTGCTTGTTTTCTTTTTCTTTTTTCTTTTTTCTTTGATTTTTGTGGATTCACTTGGTCTAGAGTTCTTCTTTTCCTTTGTGATTTGCAGGGTTCTAGTGCATGACAAGGAGCTCTATTCGGAGAGAAGACCTAGTCTACGATCCGGAGATTGACCGTACTTTGAGAGACATCTGAACTCAGCAGAGAAGAGAAGCTATGTCGAGGTCAAGTAGTTCACACGACCGTAAGGTTCATGACGAGGAGTATCAAGAGAATCAGAACCACATGAACCAAGAGCGCATGAATCCGCTCTACGATCAGCATACCGAGGGCGAAGCTACTTATGTTGCAGAGGAGACTTTGGGTTCTTACATTGCACCGAAGCACACCCAATTCCTATCATGCATCAACAGACCGCCCATAGACAGTTTTGAGCTACCGCCACAGTGCATCACGATGTTCAGTCAAACGAGTTTCAGAGGACGGCCTACAGAGGATCCCATTGCTCATTTGACTAAGTTCAAGATGCTGTGCAGATCAGTTAGGAAAGCACGAGGGATGACCATCGAGGATGTAATACTTGAAGGCCTTTCCTTTTTCACTGATGGACCGGGCAAGAGATTGGCTCTACACTCTTGAGCCAAACTCAATTACGACATGGGAGGAGCTAGAGGAGCAATTCATGGCGAAATATTACTCCCCAGAGAAGACCCGAGCTGCCAAAGAGCTATACACAGCTTCACTCAGGAGAGTGACGAGAGTCTATACGATGCATGGGAGAGATTCAAAGGTTATCAACGCCTTTGTCCACACCACGTCATGGATAAGCGACTATTGCTATCCACGTTCATCCACGGACTACGACATGATACCAGAGCTTGGATGGATGCAGCCTGTGGAGGGAGCGTTTATGAGATTCCCTTTGACCCCTTAGATATTCAGATTGCGAAGATGGTCAAGGCTAGAGGGATGTCCAGAGATAGCAATACACGACCCATGGCTCGGATAGATACAGGAGAATCTGCAGTTTTGAAAGCTGTCATGTCTGAGCTAGCGGTTATCAAGCTCCATTTGGAAGCTAAGAGCAGTTCGAATCAGACACCACCAGAGATAGAGGAAGCAGTGGAGGACGCCAGTTATGTTGAGAAAAATCACCTTGGTTTCTCCTACGGAAACCCGAGTGGAACATTGAATGCACAGCAACATGGCGTTCCCAGAATCCCTCAGAATCCCCCGAGCTTCACTCAGTCACGTTTTCAGCGACAGAATCAGGGATATGCACAGCAGAATCCAGGATACGGGCAGTAGAATCAAGGTTACCGAGCGCCTCAACCTGCGAAGAACGATGAAGCAGACATCAAGACGATGTTTGCTCAGCTAATGCTCGATCAGAAGACATCGTTCACTGAGCTGAAGACCGAGATACAGAGCATAAAAGTCAGGCAAGACAATTTTGAGAGGAGATTAGATGGGGTCGAAGCTCATCTGAAGCTTGTCGATACTCAGATTGCACAACTTGCATCGCATGTCTCCAGACCACAGGGTACATTCCCGGGAAAGCCTGAGCCGAATCCACGAGAGCATGTCAATGCTATTCATCTTATAAGTGGAGAAAACCTGCATGATACAGTCCCTTTGACCACAGAAAAAGGGGTGATCTCTAGATACACCATCGAGGAGAAAGGAAAAGCCATAGCTCACGAGACACCTAAGGTGCATGTAGAGGAAGCCGAACCGCCTTATGTAGCTCCTCCACCTTATGTACCACCCGTTTCTTTCCCCCTCTCGATTGAAGAAGCATGCTGAGGATACACAGTTATCTAGATTTGTTGATATGCTTTGGAAGTTAGAGGTTAAGATGCCTTTCTATGAGACGATACTTCAGATCCCTTCTTATGCAAAATTTTTGAAAGATATCTTGACTAAGAAGAGGGTGATTGGTGTTGGGTTTCCTGGGATCTCATGAGCGAATCTAATTCCTAAGAGATAAGTTCTAGGGTTTGCGCAGCGGATGTAAAACAAAAATTTTGATAAAACCCTAAAACCTATCATGCATGATCTTGTAGAAACGTTAGAACGCTTACCTCAATCGATCCGGGGCTTGTATCAATTGATGTGTTCGTCTGATCACTGTAGGCAGGAAGAATACCTTGCCCTCTACACGTATCCACACGGTGGAAAGGATTCCAAAGGTTGGAACTTATCTGCTAGGAATGAAGAACACATTCTTCTTTGCGCAAGGGTTTCAGGGATCTAACTCTTAGGTTTTCCTCTCTCAAAACCTGTCAATAGGGTCTCAAAGTCGTGCCAAGAGGCTTGGGTGGCCTTCCCTAAAGTTAATCCCACTTAAAACCCTAATTAGAGCGAGTTTAGGAAATCCCGACATCTGGACCGATCGGTCCAGGCCTGGACCGATTGGTCTGGAGCAATTCACGGACCGAGTGACTGTCACACGTTACCTCCGGACCGACCGGTCCACGTGTCTGGACCGATCGGTCTGGGTTGGCTGGACTGATCGGTCCAGACCTTCTGGACCGGACGATCTGGCCTCCGCTCCACCGGGATTTTCTCGTCTCTTCTCGCGCATTCGTCCTTGCCTGTGTGTGTGACCCTGTAGGCTCATCCGATATAGCAGTATAACCCAAAATCTCTTATTTCGGTTACACAAGTCATAGGCGGTCTCTAGCAAGACACTATGACTATCTATCTCGAATAGAGTTTGTTCATGATCCAACGAACGCCAATGATGATTCCGTTTGATGATCCTTCTGTATCACGATATCATAAGTCGAATATAAGGCATGGACAAGCCACCTTATCTGATTCGACTGCTTTCTCGTTCACTGAGTTCGACTGTCTGAAATAGACGACGTTCGTCTATAGTGCGGTCACACATTTCTATAGTCTCGCTCACACGAGGGGCCCAGCGATATCTCTCTCTTTTACGAGAGGTACAAATCCCATCTTGACTATCTACAATCCAGTACATGATTCGTTTCGTACCTGATACACGCCTTTGTAGTCCTCCTGTTACGCAGGACGTTTGACGTATTCAAAGCACGCAACTCCTCATGTTGGATTTCGTAGATATCTCAGGTCTTAGGATCCAATCATGGAACCGCCATATGAGATTCAATTAATGACGCTAGTCCATGTGACAATCTCATGAGGGTCATTCCAGTATTCCGTTCTCCAACGAATACCTATGATTGTGAACGTATCCAATACCTATGATCATCTATATGATCATCAATCACACATCATACTAGTCTTGTTATACCATTATTCTCACAATGATACATGACTAGGGAGTTTAGTATTGTTCATATATAACAATACATGGATTTCATAACACATCTAGTATGCAAGAACATGTAATGAATCAAATACTCTCATATAAACCATAGAAAATATCAATACATCGAATGTATCTGAACAAAGCTCATAATCAATACATCATAGAGCACTAAACCAACAATCTCCCACTTGCTCTAATCCTGGACTGTTAAACATCTAATGCCCATATCCCTAACATGACCCTATTGCTTCGACGAAGGAAGAGGCTTCGTCAACGGATCGACAATGTTGTCATCTGTCGACACTCTGCAAATGTGCACGTCTCCTCTGTCTATGATCTCCCTGATAAGGTGAAATCGTCTGAGTATGTGTTTGGATCGTTTATGGGATCTGGGTTCTTTCGCTTGTGCGATCGCTCCATTATTGTCACAATACAGAGCAATGGGGCTATCAGCACTAGGAATGACACCCAAGTCTCCAACAAACTTCCTGATCCAAACAACTTCCTTTGTTGCGTCTGACGCTGCAATATACTCAGCTTCTGTAGTAGAATCTGCAATGGCCGCTTGCTTAGAACTCTTCCAGCTAACAATGCCTCCGTTCAAGCAGAAAACATAGCCAGACTGCGATCTGTAGGCATCCGGATCTGACTGGAAACTAGCATCGGTGTAACCCTTTACAGCGAGCTCGTCTTCCGACCCACCGTATACCAAGAACACATCCTTAGTCCTTCTCAAGTACTTCAGGATATTCTTGACGGCGATCCAGTGCGACTCACCTATATCTGACTGATATGTACTCGTAATGCTCAACGTGTAGGATACATCCGGTCGAGTATAAAGCATGGCATACATGATCGATCCAATTGCCGAAGCATATGGAATACGATCCATGTGTTCTCGACTCTTGCAGAGAACTGTGACGTTGCTCATCGGTAAGGTTCCTTTCTTGGAATCTTGCATCTTGAACCGTTTCAAGACCTTATCGATGTAAGTACTCTGACACAATCCTAGAAGACGCCTCGATCTATCTCTATAGATCTTGATGCCTAAAATATAGGCTGGTTCTCCTAGGTCCTTCATAGAAAACTGCGTTCCTAGCCAAGACTTAACGTCTTGCAAGGTAGGAACGTCATTCCCTATAAGGAGAATGTCATCCACGTACAGCACTAGAAATACAACTGTGCTCCCACTAGCCTTCATGTAAACACATGGCTCGTCTTCGTTTTGTGAGAAACCAAACCTTTTGATTGTCTTGTCAAAACGAAGGTTCCAGCTCCTCGAAGGCCGCTTCAGTCATAAATGAGCCTCCGAAGCTTGCACACCATCCTCGGGTTCCTTGGATCGACAAAACCTTCAGGTTGTGTCATGTACACATCCTCGGTCAAGTTCCCGTCAAGGAACGCGGTCTTGACATCCATTTGTCATATCTCATAGTCGTAATATGCGGCTATGGCAAGCAAGATCCTGATGGACTTCAGTATAACTACAGACGAAAAGGTCTCATCATAGTCAATACCATGAATTTGACGGAATCCTTTCGCCACAAGTCGTGCCTTATACGTGTGCACGTTGCCATCCATGTCGGTCTTTTTCTTGAAGATCCATTTACATCTGATGGGTTTTATCCCTTCAGATGCATCAACCAGAGTCCATATTTGGTTGTCTGGCATGAATTGCATCTCGGACTTCATAGCCTCGCGCCATTTCTCTGAATTCGGACTCGCCATAGCCTCTGGGTATGTGGTAGGATCATCATGTTCCAATAACATGAGCTCCTCATTCCCAGTCACGAGAAATCCGTATCTCACAGGCTCTTGGCGAATCCTGCCTGATCTCCGAGGTTCACTCGTCGAAGGTTGAGTCACAACCGGCAGTGAAACAGGTTGAACTTCTTCAACTTGTTCACTCGGCTCAGCGTCTACTTGCTACTCTCGAACTTCCTCAAGTTCGATCCTACTCCCACTGACTCTTTTAGAGACGAACTCTTGATCCTACTCCCCTTGAAAGGATGCTTTGTCATCTTGCCCATCAAACAAAACTCGCAAGATTCAAGAGACTCAAAGTCAAATGAATCCAGAAGTCCTTCAGAATAAAGCTTCTGAATGCGCTTCTCGTTTATATGGCCTAGACGATAATGCCAGAGGAAGGTCGAGTTTAAGTCGTTCGGCTTAAACCGTTTAGTACTCACGCTATAGATGGACGATGTTGAGTTCGAAGGCTGATCATTCAAGACGTATAAACCATTAACTAGATAACCATTACCATAGTAAATACTGTCTCGATAAATCATCAAACTCGAGTTCTCAATCACAAATCGAAAACCATCCAAATCCAGACATGAAATAGAAATAATGTTTCTGCTAATCGCAGGCACATAGTAACTATTACTAAGTTCTAGAACAAGTCCAGAAGGAAGATACAAATCATAAACGCCAGCACACAATGCAGCAACTCTTGCTCCATTTCCGACACGTAGATCCGCTTCTCCCTTAGC
>NW_010967136.1:226459-227557 GCF_000463585.1 Tarenaya hassleriana
CCTCAAACTGCCTCTGCAGATTCGGGGCCATGCTTCCCAACATGAGACAGGAGATCTCATTGTCGTCAGTCTGATGCTTCAACCAAGCATCTCTGCCGGCTCTCGTGGCGTTGGCTGCAGGCTCTAGTGGTAGAGCCCCTTCCAGGACGTACGACTTCTTATCGTGCTTGAGAACAATTCTCAAGTTACGATACCAGTCCAAGAAGTTCGTCCCAGTCAATTTATCCTTCTCAAGGATATATCGCATCGTCAAACTCGGTACGCTACCGGTTGACGCCATGTCCTACAAAAGAAACAAAAATAGAACGAACAAAACAAATGCAGATTCTATCAATGATCTACTACCAGCTAGGCCATCATCAATCAATGACAACATAGATGCACATACAAGCAATATTCCCATACAGAAAAATAACCCTATAATAATTTTCTATGTGGGACTAAGATCCGTATTTCACATAAGAACAAGTTTTTACACTCAGCCTTATACTATTTAGGTAGACATCTAATGTCAATCACATCCAATGTGATTCTTAGATCTTTATTAAGACTATGATATCGAATATCATTACATACTCGTCTCATCTGTACCATCAAGTCTCAAGTCAAACTTGACAACTTAACCTAAGGTAAACCATGTTCAGGCTGTGGGAACCACGATTTCCCACCCTGCCTCACAAAGATAATCCGGCACGCTCAGCTTTGGCATGACCCGTGTTACGGACGATCGATGCCTTGACAGGTGCTCTAGTAATGGAAGGTACACGCTTAGCATTACATAAATAAGGGATTTTGGAAACCACACTTAAATCAAGCATCTACTTTCAAGCTATGAGAACGACCATTTCTCCATCTTGCCTCACCAAGATAATACGACACATCCAGCTTTGGCATGGCCCATGACACGTACAATCGAGACCTTGACAAGTGCTTTACTCGTAGAGCCCCTAGATCTAACCGGGTTCTGTGCAACGATTGTACATAATCCGAATAGACTATCCATTCGATTATGTAATCCCAATCCCTAAGCTCCCACTCAATCAAGCATATCTAATATCTTGATTATGCATTCATTCACTATGGACCATCCATAAGAAT
>NW_010967136.1:227608-230458 GCF_000463585.1 Tarenaya hassleriana
CGAGTCTTATATTTAGTACCCGATTCGTACCCCTATCCGCAAGTATACGGTAGTTGTAGTAACGGGGTCGAACACGAGGACTAGGTTGTGTTGATCTATCCCTAAGCTAGATTGATGGTTAAATAAAAATATGATTTGTGATGAGTGTCGGAATACAAGAAAGCAAGCAAAATTAACGGGTTGTAAAACGATGGAATTGAGGCGTTGTGGGTTCGGGATCCCTCAAGAATTGCACGGACGGTTGATGATGCTACAATACCTACGGGTTTATCTTCCAAAAAGGGGGGTTTCAAGCACTTCATCTAGGGTTTGTCTCTCCCGAGCTTAAACTCACTACCTAGATAATCGATTCACCCATTTCCCAATGATCCAAATGATCTCTAGATGCATTAATGTACCCCATCATGAACCCTAAGCAAGCTAAGCCATCTCCCAATGTGAATAACTCACTCATTCGATGTTTGGTTCCAAACCTCATCCCCATATCCCTATGATCAATGTGTTCTAACATCATACCAACTAAGATTTCGCCAAAGTTGATAGCATTAAGTACAAAACATCAAACCCATGGAAGAAAACTCAAAAGCATCATAGATTAAGCATAGATGTCCATACAAAAGTAGGGATCCTTCCCCCACAACAAAATTTACTACTCCATGCCTAGGATTTCAAAACAGAAAGCAAAATGAGAAACATAGAAAGGAAAAAGAGAAGCTCAAGATGGTCTTCTTCTTCTCCAAGCTTCCTAGGTCTCCAAAATCTCCCTTTTCACTTCTCCAAGGTGTTTTTCTTCAAGTTGGTCGAGCCTCCCTTTCTCTCTCCTCAAAACCCCTTTTTATGAAAGTGCAGCAGCTAGGTTTTTCCTCAAAAATCGGGCTTTTCCTTTTTGGGCCGGATTTAATAACGGGTGGTCGCTCACTTTTTCTTCAGGGTCGCCCGTTTTCGTCTTCAGGGTCACCCGTTTTTCTGGTTCCTGGCGACCGCTCGTTTGTTCGAGCGACCGCTCGTTCTTCATTGCGTACGGGTGACCGCCTGGTTTCTCGAGCGACCGCCTGTTCCCGTGATTTCGGCATCGAGCGACCGCTCGATTAAATGGATGGGCCACCCATTTTCTCTGAAGAAATTTCCGAGATAAATTTCGCCAATGGGCAACCGCTCGCAAAAGCGAGCGGACCGCCCATTTTCTCGGAGCCTTCCGGGACTTCTCGATTCCACTCCTTTTCTGTGCCTTGTGCGTGAATATCCTCGTTCGATCATCCTGCATGGAAAATGGAGAAAAGAATCCTACCCATGACCGTCTAACGTCCTATTATGCCTAAGGTATGTGCAAAGTATGATGTAAGACGTTAGAAAAACCGGTGAAAATCCCGTGTGATCAAATCCCCCCAGACTTGAGGTTTGCTCATCCTCGAGTAAGTGTGCAGCTATGAAACTATCCAGGGGTGATAAAATATAATCGGAAAACAAATGGGGTTTGAAGTGGATTGGTGGTACGGGTTAGAGTCGCTGTGAATGAAATCGGATTTGGTGTACTCTATCTTCTCCAACATTCAAACGAAAGTTTATCAATGGGATTTCTATTGTTTTCCGCAACCTAAAATGGAGTATCTCTTACTTGTCGAGCATGTCTCCTAAACACATCCCAATCGAGGTCTCTAAAAATTACTTGGCCCATACTTTCACTATTTTTCTTCGCCCCACCTCTTTCCTTTTTATTCTTGTTTTTTTGCATTCTTTTTCTTTTTCTTTCTTTTCCTTTTCGTGCAATCCCGGGCTTCTAGGACGTTGGAATTTGACAAGCGTCACTTCTTTTTTTTTCTTTTTCTTCTTGTCCTACAACGTAGACCCGAACCCTCATTTTCGACGCACTCATGTCCCCGAATGATTTTCATTAATGAGATGATGACAGAGGAGTGTCGGGATGCATCGTATTTTCTAGGGCTTGTTGCTTTCTATAGGCTTCATAACTTAGAGATCAAAGGGTGGTTCTTAGGGAGACGTTTCGTGCTTGGTTCATAACCTCTACTCCATCTAGACTTTAGGAGACAAAATCACCCCACGTAACATCCATTCGCTCTAGGGTTGGATCAGCTATTTCTACCTCACCCGACAATCCATTCAACTCTTTAGATAAATCTAAACTTAGCTCCTAGAACCTTATCAAACCAATCCTCACTCTATACCCCCACATTGTTATCCGGCCAAATTTTCAAGAGGAAAACCTTATGCAAGTGTATGTGTGTGGTCCTAGATCTATATGCACATATGCAACCTATTAGTGGCGATTCATGCAAGTATGTACAAAATGCAAGACTCGTTTTTTTTCTTTTTTTTCGATGAATATGGAATGCATGATTCTAAGTGCAAATGATGCATGATGTGTAGAGCTCATGGGTACGATGTATGTTAGTGCCACTCCTCCCCCCAGACTTGAATCAAACACCGTCCACGGTGTTGACTCTCGTCTAGTGGAGAGTTTTCAAAGAGAAATAAGGAATGGATGGAATGAAGGGGGTGATTGTGTTACCTTTTTCGATGAGGCGGAGTCGCATTCCAATTTCTCTTTTGCGGTTGTCGTAAGTCCATGAAACCTATGCAATGTGAGGAAACTACAGTGCAATGCGATGTTAGCCGAAATGAATGCAACGGGGTGAGGGTGAAGAGGGAGGACCGAGCGGGCCTTTAGCAGGACCCGTGAGATGAGTATCCTTGGTCAGATTCCGTGCCAATATCCGTCTGGACTTCGAATTTGATGCCTTCTTGGGTGAGAGGAGGTAGTACAAAGTAAGCCATGTTGAATGATCGATACCTACTCTCGACGTCCACGAACTTCCATAAGATGTCTCCGTT
>NW_010967136.1:230726-234006 GCF_000463585.1 Tarenaya hassleriana
GCTATGTCGGCGACTTCAGGCCGGTTATGCATCATGAAGTGGAGGGGTCCCATGAGGAGGTTGAGTTCGGTGATTGAGACGACTTGTGGATCTTCTCGTGCGAGTAATGTGCAGGCCATGAACTGCTGGAGATAGTGAATCGCGGGGTGTCGGATCATGAGGGCTTCGAGTTCCCATGGGCGGAAGGTGCCCGCTGCGATTTCCATCCAGAAAGTTTGGGCTTTGGTGACTGTGATCTTCGGAATCGCTGCGTTGGTGCTCATCTCGACGCCTAGAATTTCTGCAAGTTTTTCTACCCGGAGATAGAATTGCCACCCTTCAAGTCTGAAGCCAAAGTAACCTTCCCGAGGGTTACCATTCGTCGGGATGAAGCATTTGAAGGTGCAAGCAAATTCTGTTGTCAGTCTTCGGTAAATCCGAGGGTGGCTTGGAAAAGGCGATCCCAGCCCGGGAGTTGAAAAATATCCCTGATTCTCTCGTAGAGTTGCCTTGGTAGAATGCGGTGATGCACAAACTTTGAAGCTCTGATTCCTCTGTTCTGGACTCGATGTAGGACGAGTGCTTCCTCGTCGGATTGGGGTTGGAATGGACTTGGTTCCACAAAAGGTGCATCGACGTTGATGGGAGTCGTATCTACAAGACTTGAGAAAGGCATTCCTTGCGGCTTGAAGTCATGGAGGATGGGTATTCTGTCCGAAATGTATTTGCGCGCTTTGCCCCAACGACTTCTGGAATCCATCTGAAATAATTGAAAAATATCAAGAATTCGTCAGAGAAAACGGGCGGGCCGCCTGCTTTTGCGAGCGGTCGCTTGTTTTCGTGAATTGAAACGATTGATTCCAGGCGACCGCTCGGGCGCTCGCTCAAAACGGGACGGGCGGTCCGCCTGAAGAGGCGAGCGACCACTCGTTTTTCATCTACAAGTGGGCGACCGCTCGAAACACCGAGCGGTCCGCCCATTTTTTTTGTGAAAAAATTTTTTCTGACCCGATTTCGAGGAAATGTTACATAAACATGAAGTCCGACAAGATTATCAACATTTAAGCACGTCAAAACATCATATAATAATACCGACAATCCAAAAAGAGCAGCACGAGACAAGAGTTTTAAACACATGAAAACATCGTTCTACGGGAAATGTTAAACGTTCTATCCTAACGATGATCGAATCAAGGAGCCGTCCTCTTGCTCCCCTTGCTGGCCCCAGATGCAGAAGAGCCTTCTTCCTCGGACCCCTGGTCTGATTCTCCCGCATCGGAGTCGTCGTTACCCATCATCTTCTCACATGCTCGCATTATCTCTCGTTGGGCACTCTCTATCGATGTTGTGAGCGTGGCTTCCAAAGTGCCCATCTGATCTTCTATGGATTCCTCGAGGGAGGTGAGTCGGGGACCGAATCCCTCGATGGTCGTGAGTCGAGTGTCGAAGCTTTCTAGCCTCTGCAAGATGAGGTCAAGCCGAGGGTCGGGGGTGGAGCTCGATTGACCCTCAACTCCCGATGTCGAGGGGTTAGTCGCTCTTCCTCTCCCGATTCTCAATCGGTCTGGGATAATGTCGAGAAAGTCCAGCCGCAGGGTATCGGGTGTGAACGTCTCGATCTGCTCGCACGGGAGCACAAGGCTTCGTGTCAGCCCGTCATCGCCCTTGAAGATCCACTGCCATCCCCTTCGCTGAATGTGTCCTCGGAGTCGGAGGGCGTCCATGTCTAGGAGGATGTGATCGTCGACCATATAAGCTTGGTAGAATACTATTCCCGTGTCGACCCGCTGTGCTATCTTTGTGATCATACCACCCACGCAAATGCACATCTCGTTGGCCTTGGTGGAGGCCAACGTGTAGAGATGCATGGCTATCCGTGAAGCTAAGTCCATGTTGCTCCATTGGGCACGGACATACATGTCGAGAGATGGACCATCATGAAACTCCCGCAATGCTTGATAGAGGTAACCCAGGTCGATTTTGTGGATCTTACCGGGTTCGTCTCGTGCGAAGATGATGTTGGACATGACCGAATGCGCGTATCGGATTGTCGGATGCTGTACCCATGAAATCTTCCCCGCTGAGCTTGAGTACCGACGGACTGCTATCTTCTTCCAAAAATCTTGGAGGACATATGCGGAGATCGTCGGTAGTAAGGAGTGCGTTCCCCTTTAGACCTCCAGGATGTCTGCAAATTGCGCCATGCTTAGTCTCACCCATTTCTTGTTCAAGCGGAACTCCATGTATGCTTCGTCGATCGTGCCGTCGGATGGGAAGTAGCATGAGTAGGTGGCCAAGAATTCGCGGGTTACGCTCTTGAATGAGGGCTCGACGCTCCTGCTCAGTGCTCCCCAGCCGAGCTTTTCGAATATGTATTCGACGTTCGCTTGAATACCCAACCCTCGAATCGTGCGCTCGCACATAGTTTTTTTGGGCGTTGTTTCAACTTTGATAGGTGCTTCGCCCGCTCGTATGCTTCATCGTGTCGGCCGATCTTGACCAGCTTTGGTGGTCCTTCGACGAGGAGATTCTGCTTCGTCTCCAATATCTCGGTGATTGTGTCCGGTCTCATCTCTCTCCTTTGAGAGAACTCGACTTCCTGTGACGATGAAGCGACGTCGCTTGTGCGGGCTCTTTTTGGTACCATCTGCAAAGGTATAGTCGATATGGATTGGGGCAGTGGGGTTAGGGCGAGAAAAATAGAACGGTTTTTCGGGTTTAAGAGAAAACGAGCGGGCTGCCTGTTTTCACAGGCGGTCGCTCGTCTTTCGGGCGGGCGCTTGAGCGACCGCTGACAAATCAAGCGATCGCTCAGAAAAAACGAGTGACCGCTCACTGGTTCGGAAAATCGAATTTTCGACCGGAAATCGGGATTTTCCGGTCGAAATCGATCGAAACCAACCCTAGCAGCTATACCCATCAAGACTTTCGACCTATCTTTAACCAAAATACCCTAATGTCACGATTTTGAAGGAGGGAATTACCGGTTAGGGTTTTCGGAGATTGTAGATTCGCGTGGGGTTTGAACGCGGTGGTTACGGAACGATGGCGGCGCGGTGAGGCTTCGAAATGGCGGATTCGGTCACGGTGGCTGGGGGAATCGGTCGCCGGCGAGAGAGAAGGGGAGAAAGCCTTGGTATTTTTGCGTGAAGTGGCGGCTCTCTCTCCCGAAATCGAGTTAAAAATCGATTTTTTGACCGAGCGGTCGCTCGGCTTCTCGGGCGATCGCTCGATATTTATTATTATATATATATATATATATATATATATATATATATATATTTTTCGGAGAGATGCGGGC
>NW_010967136.1:234073-234973 GCF_000463585.1 Tarenaya hassleriana
CCGGGGTTGCTAGTTAAGGTCATAGCTAGACCGATGTGGCATTCAATTGATCAAAGAAAAGGAGAGTACAGAGGTACCTCCTCTCGGCTTAGCTTTCCCCGGATTGTATGGTTTGATCCTTTGGGCGTTGACCATGAATGACCCGCCCTTCTCGTTGTCGAGTTCCACCGCTCCATGTGAGGTGACATGCTTTATGGTGGACGGTCCCGACCATCTCGATTTCAGCTTTCCTGGAAAAAGTTTTAGTCGGGAATTAAATAAAAGCACGAGGTCACCTTGTTGGAAGTTTCGGTGGAGGATGTGACGATCATGCCACTTCTTGGCCCGCTCCTTGTAGATTCGTGCGTTCTCGTACGTGTCCAAGCGAATTTCCTCCAAGTGGTGGAGCTCTAGCACTCGTTTTTCTGCTGCGGTTTTCCAATCGTAGTTCAACGCCTTAATCGCCCAATATGCCTTATGCTCTAACTCGACCGGAAGGTGGCAGGCTTTTCCGTACACGAGTTGAAACGGAGTCATCCCGATCGGTGTCTTAAATGCTGTCCGATATGCCCAAACCGCATCTTCAAGCTTCAAAGCCCAGTCTTTCCTTGACTTGGCCACTGTTTTCTCCAAGATCTGTTTTATCTCCCTGTTGGAGACCTCCACTTGGCCACTCGTTTGGGGGTGATAGGGAGTGGCTACTCTATGGTGAACACCATATTTAGTCAATATGCCTTGAATCACTCTATTAACGAAGTGCGTTCCCCCATCACTTATCACCACTCTCAGAACTCCAAACCGAGGAAATATGACTCTTTTGAACATCCGTGAAACACTGCTTGAATCATTCTTCGGGCTAGCAAGTACTTCCACCCATTTCGTCCCGTAATCTACAGCCACAAGGATGTATAAGTTACCGCA
>NW_010967136.1:235017-245278 GCF_000463585.1 Tarenaya hassleriana
TCTAAGATGTAGTTTTGTGGCATCTCATTCCGACGCGAAATATTCCCTGTTCTTTGACAAGCATCGCAAGAGCTCACAAAACGGTGGACATCCTTAAAGAGAGTCGGCCAATAAAAACCCGCTTGCAAAACCTTCGCGGATGTCTTGGCCGAAGCAAAATGACCCGCATAATCCGATGCATGACAATGATGGATCACTTGCTGCACTTCCTCTTCGGGGATGCATCTTTTAAATAACCCATCTTTTCTCCGTTTGAAGAGAAATGGTTCGTCCCAAAAGTAATCCCGAACATGGTGGAGGAACTTTTTCTTTCCATTATAGTTCAACTCTGGTGGAATCACCTTGGCAACCAAATAATTGACAAAATCCGCATACCAAGGGACATCGGAACTAACCTCTAATGCTAAAATTTGTTCCTCTCGTAGCGAATCATTGATCGGCATCTCATTGGGTACTTCTAGTCTTGACAAATGATCGGCCACTGTATTCTCCGTCCCCTTGCGATCTCGAATTTCCAAATCAAACTCTTGTAGAAGCAATATCCATCTAATCAACCGTGGCTTGGCATCTTTCTTTGTGAGTAGATATCGCAAGGCTGCGTGATCCATATAAACAATTACTTTTGATCCAACCAAATAGGATCAGAATTTCTCAAACGCAAATACTACCGCCAGGAGCTCCTTCTCCGTAGTTGAGTAATTCATTTGGGCATCGTCTAGTGTCTTACTAGCATAGTAAATCGCATGATGTTTGCCATCTTTTTTCTGTCCAAAGACTGCGCCCACTGCATAATCACTAGCATCACACATGAGTTCAAAGGGAAGATCCCAATCCGGGGGTTGGATGATTGGAGGTGTCACCAATGCCTTTTTGAGTGTTTCAAAGGCCTGATGACACTCCTTGTCAAACTCAAATGATACGTCTTTTCCCCAAAAAGTGGCATGTCCGAGAAAACTTCGGATTCCTTTCACGTTTGTCGGGGGAGGAAGCTTCTCAATAACTTCGACCTTTGCTCTATCAACCTCAATCCTTTTATCTGAAATCCTATGACCAAGCACGATGCCCTTTTGCACCATAAAGTGGCATTTTTTCCAATTTAAAACCAAGTTCGCCTTGTTGCACCTGTTTAACACTCGATGAAGATTGGTTAGACACAAATCAAAGGAGGGTCCATGGACCGAAAAATCGTCCATGAACACCTCCATGATATCTTCAATCACATCAGAAAAGATAGCCATCATGCATCTTTGAAATGTGGCCGGTGCATTGCATAATCCGAATGGCATGCGTCTATATGCAAATGTACCATAGGGGCATGTGAATGTTGTCTTTTCTTGATCGCTAGGATGAATTGGAATTTGAAAAAATCCGGAATAGCCATCGAGAAAGCAAAAATATGAATGCAATGCGAGTCTTTCTAACATTTGATCAATGAATGGTAAAGGGAAGTGGTCTTTACGGGTGTTTGTGTTTAGCTTGCGATAGTCAATGCACATTCTCCATCCCGTAATTGTTCTTGTTGGTATGAGTTCATTGTTCTCATTAGGAACGACCGTGATACCTCCCTTTTTGGGTACAACTTGTACCGGACTAACCCAAGAGCTATCCGAAATCGGGTAAATAATACCCGCATCTAACAATTTCAAAATCTCTTTCTTGACTACTTCTTTCATGTTCGGGTTTAGCCTACGTTGATATTCGATTGACGATTTGGTATCATCCTCTAAAAATATGCGGTGCATGCAAAGAGAGGGGCTAAGACCCTTGATGTCTCGTAGAGTGTACCCTAGGACTTCCCTGTATTGCCTAAGTAGCCTGGTAAGTTTTTCTACTTGATCCTCATCTAATGCATCGTTAACGATAACAGGATAAGTAGAATTTGCACCGAGGAAAATATACCTTAACCCTTGAGGTAGGGGTTTCAATTCCACTTGTGGGGCATGTTTGGGATCCCAATCAATGTGTGTGTCTCCTCTCGGGATTTGAGGCGCGTCAGGTATGGCTCGAGTGGTCGCGAAGAGGGCTTCGAACTGCAATTCTTCCTTCTCAGGTAGAAATGGGCGGGTCGCCCAATACGTCGAGCGGTCGCTCGTTTGATCCGAAACTGAGTCGATTTTGTTCAGACTTTTCGGGTGGGCCGCCTGGAAAATCGAGCGGTCGCTCGTTTCCTCAGATTCCACTTGAATTTTGCTCAGAAATTGCGGGCGGGCCGCCTGCTTGCCCGGGCGGTCGCCTGTTTCTTCAATTTTTGCATCGAATTTGCTCAGAGATTTCGGGTGGGCCGCCTGCTTGCCCGAGCGGTCGCCCAATTTTCCCTGGATCTCTTCTTTTTCTAACACTTTCGGGCGGACCGCCCGAAAATCTTAGCGGGCCGCTCGAAATACTGCAGAAACTTCTTTTTCTTCTTCCCGATCATCTAATCCCGTCTAATCTCTTCGATTTCTTCCCAGTTGCTATATAAGCTTACTTCTGCGGCCATTAGTGAGATTTCTAGCGGATCCACTTCACGGAATTCTCCAATCACTTCCTCTGCCATCGCTTCGAGTATATCCGCATAACATACCGTATCACTTGTTGACGGTTGCTTCAAATTCTGATCGAGGGTAAATTCGACTGTCTCGTCTCCAATTTTCATCGTCAATCTACCAGCTCGAACGTGCACTACGACATCCGCTGTACTTAAAAATGGTCGGCCTAGTATGATCGGTACCTTGGAATCTTCATTCATGTCTAAAACCACGAAATCTACCGGCACATAGAACCCACCAATCTTCAAAGGTACATCCTCTAGTATTCCTGCTCACGGTATAGAGAAACTTCCCGGATCAGACATCTTCGGGGGAAGTTCGTGCTTCGTGATTGCGACACTAATCTCGGTACTAAGAGCTACTGTTTCTTTCTCCACAACCCTTTTCTTCGTCAAAATATCTTTCAAAAACTTTGCGTAGGAGGGCATTTGGAGAATTGCCTCGTGGAAGGGCATTGTAATCTCCATCTTCTTTAACATCTCCGCAAACTTCCCGAACTGGCTGTCCTCATTAAACTTCTTTAAGCGAGAAGGAAAAGGTATCGGGGTACCTTAGGTGGAGGAGGAATGTAGACTGGTTCTTTCTCCTGTTCTTGCACCTTAGGAGTGCCTTCCTCTACAGATTTTTTTCCTCTCTTGTTAACCTTGGAAGCGATGTCTTCTCAACCATGGGGGGATGATCTCCAGAAGTTGTTTCCCATTCCTTAGCTCCACTGCATTGATGTGCTCACGAGGGTTCACCTCGTTCTTGCCAGGAAGCATGCCTTGCTGTCTCGATGAGGAGGAAGACGCAAGTTGTGCAACTTGATTGTCCAAGATCTTCAAATGAGCTTGTACTCCTTCCAATTGCTTCTTGAATGCAACTTGCTCATTTTCAATGCCCCCAATGGATACTCCTTGTGATTTTTGACCTTGGAGGATTTGAAATAGCAGCTACTTGATGTCCGAGTCTTGATCCTTGGGTTGCACTTGCTGTGGTCTATAGTTGGAATTTCCTTGATAACCTTGACTCCCTTGACCTTGTTGCTGATACTTTGATTGAAAACCCGGAGGTCCTTGATTGTTCCGTTGGAAGGCGGGTTGAGGATTAAGCGCATTCGACGTGTTCTTGTAGGAAAAGTTGGGATGATTCCTCAATCCCGGGTTATATAGGTTGGATGGATGAGTGTATTGGTTTGGACCGACATAGTTGGCTTCTTCTGCTTCTTGATTAACCATGTACATACCCTGTTGAACTTGCGCTAAATTTTGATCCTCCACAGCAGCTACTTGTTTGGCATTGGTGAGCTGGACCTTTATCTCAGCAAGGTCGGCTAGCACCGCCTTAAGAGCTGCGTTCTCTCCCACATCACCTTTCACTGAGCTTCTCCTACTGAACTCATTGGACGTATGGCTGCGTCTCTTGGCCAGTTTTGCAATTGTCGCCTCTAGCTCTTGGAAAGGGATGTCATAAATGTCACCTCCACACGCTGCATCAATCCAAGACCGAGTATCATCCTTCAACCCATGGATAAAGATGGATAGAAGGTAGTCTCTTTCCATCCCATGGTGAGGGCACATCCTTTGATATTCCTTGAAGCGTTCCCATGCATCATGGAGATTCTCCCCATCCTCTTGCACAAAAGTATTAATTCGATTCCTCGCATGTTGAGTCTTGGTAGTGGAGTAGTATTGCATAAGGAATTGTTCTTCCATCTCACCCCATGTCGAGATAGAGTTTGGCTCAAGAGTGTAGAGCCAATCTCTAGCTCTCTCTGTAACTGAGTAGGGGAAAGTCTCAAGGAAAACATCTTCAAGAGTAATCCCCGTTCCCTTCTTGATTGCCTTACAGTTCATCTTGAAGTTCGTAAGGTGAGCATTCAGGTCCTCGTTTGGTCTCCCACGGAAACTCATGTTGTTGAGCATTTGGATGCATTGCGGTAGGAGTTCAACTTCTTCTAGTGGTCCCCGATTTATGCATGATAGTAGCTGGGTGTGCTTCGGTTGTGTGTACGTTCGAAGCGTTCTAGGGGCTGCTTGGGCTGGACCTCTTTGGGCATTGGCCCCTCTCAACAGCTCTTCGGCCATCTCGGGTTGTTCTCTTCGTGCGTTGTTTTCTCTCAGCATTTCTTCGGCCATTCCCCACTATCTTTGCTGTCTACGAGCGAAGCGTAGGGTCCTTTCTATTTCGGGGTCGAAGACGAGTTGATCTCTACCGGTTGTGCTTGTCATGCACCGGAAGAACTGCACACCAAAGAGACAAAACGAACCGAAAGTGTTGTGAAACAGTTACGTCGCAAAGTAATCCAAGCTAATATCCAAGCAATGGTGATCTAGCAAAAATCTAGACTAACACGAAAACGCCTAGTCCCCGGCAACGGCGTCAAAAACTTGATGCGCACACACCGAGTCTTATATTTAGTACCCGATTCGTACCACTATCCGCAAGTATACGGTAGTTGTAGTAACGGGATCGAACACGAGGACTAGGTTGTGTTGATCTATCCCTAAGCTAGATTGATGGTTAAATAAAAATATGATTTGTGATGAGTGTCGGAATACAAGAAAGCAAGCAAAATTAACGGGTTGTAAAACGATGGAATTGAGGCGTTGTGGGTTCGGGATCCCTCAAGAATTGCACGGACGGTTGATGATGCTACAATACCTACGGGTTTATCTTCCAAAAGGGAGGTTTCAAGCACTTCATCTAGGGTTTGTCTCTCCCGAGCTTAAACTCACTATCTAGAGAATCGATTCACCCATTTTCCAATGATCCAAATGATCTCTATATGCATTAATGTACCCCATCATGAACCCTAAGCAAGCTAAGCCATCTCCCAATGTGAATAACTCACTCATTCGATGTTTGGTTCCAAACCTCATCCCCATATCCCTATGATCAATGTGTTCTAACATCATACCAACTAATATTTCGCCAAAGTTGATAGCATTAAGTACAAAACATCAAACCCATGGAAGAAAACTCAAAAGCATCATAGATTAAGTATAGATGTCCATACAAAAGTAGGGATCCTTCTTCCACAACAAAAGTTGCTACTCCATGCCTAGGATTTCAAAACAGAAAGCAAAATGAAGAAACATAGAAAGGGAAAAGAGAAGCTCAAGATGGTCTTCTTCTTCTCTAAGCTTCCTAGGTCTCCAAAATCTCCCTTTTCACTTCTCCGAGGTGTTTTTCTTCAAGTTGGTCGAGCCTCCCTTTCTCTCTCCTCAAAACCCCTTTTTATGAAAGTGCAGCAGCTAGGTTTCTCCTCAAAAATCGGGCTTTTCCTTTTTGGGTCGGATTTAATAACGGGCGATCGGTCATTTTTTCTTCAGGGTCGCCCGTTTTCGTCTTCAGGGTCGCCCGTTTTTCTGGTTCCTGGCGACCGCTCGTTCTTCTTTGCGTACGGGCGACCGCCTGGTTTCTCAAGCGACCGCCTGTTCCCGTGATTTCGGCATCGAGCGACCACTCGATTAAATGGGCGGGCCGCCCATTTTCTCTGAGCAAATTTCCAGGATAAATTTCGCCAATGGGCGACCGCTCGCAAAAGCGAGCGGACCGCCCATTTTCTCTGAGCCTTCCTGATGAGGACATCGGACCTAGCAGCTTGGAGGAAGACGGGAGCATAACGGAAGGAGTTCTTGAAGACGGGAGCTTAACGGAAGGAGCTCTTGAGGACGTTGAAGACTTGACCCATCAGGCGTCAAGCCTCTTGCCGGATGATCATAACATCACACGATCATCCGAAGCCGCGGGAACGGGACTTGACATGGACAACGCGAAAGCTTCCCGAGCAAACCATAGAGCCGAACCACCACTTACTCGTGCTAGAGCTCGAGCGCTTCGTGTCACACTCAACAAGGCCGTCAATGACATTCTTAGCGGATCCCGGGAGTCCAAAGACAACACTTCACTCTTCGGACGCAATTCGGCCCGGAACTTGCTTACACTCGAAGAAGACATTTCCTAAAGCCCAAGTGAAGCCCATGGGCTTTATTCCAGCAAGGATTTCGGCCCACATGAAGCTCCAACAGCTATATTTTTGTTATTTGGTCCAAATTAAATCTAAGGCTTGCATGTGAGCTAGCATTTAATGCTTTGACTACTTAAACTCTTTCTAAGTTGTAATCTTCAACACACTTGATCAATTGCAATTTGAACTTTGTTTGAGACATCTTTCTCTCTCAAAACTTGGCTGATTTGTCCGCCCCCTCTTGCACGAGTCGCCGGTGTGTCCGCTGCCCGTGTCGCCGTCCGGTGTGTCCGACGGCTCCCGTTGAGTTCGGTTAGTCCGGCTCCTCATCCTTGGTTTGTCCTGTTGGGATTTAGGCTACGGATTCCTAGCATGCGATCATATCGATCTAGGGTTTGGTTTACTAGGTTTCATGCAGCGGAAGGATAATCTAAACCTAGTCAAACGTCACACGCAACCAAAATCATCCGTAAAACCCCGACAGATCGTGTATATCACCGTAGGAATCGAATACTTACCTCTTTCCTGAAGATCTGAAAGTAGCAATCGATCCAGGGCCTGTTTTAATCACCAAGAGCTGAAAGTACAGCTCCTCTACACGTATCCACACCGACGGGAAGGATTCCAAACGCTTTTGGAACTGATCTGCTAGGATCTATGAAGTGAATAGGGTTTCAAAGACTTGGGATCGAATCCCGGGAACTAGAACCCTCAAAAGAAACGATTTTCTTGTGTTCTAGATCTGTCTTAGGGTTCTGTAAGTCAATCCTCTACTTAGGACGGCGTCCAACACCTCCATATAAGATTAGAAACCCTAATCCTTGTGAAAAGAGACTTTTTCCGAGTATTGACTCGGTCCGAGTCAGAACTCTGACTCGGTCGAGTCAGAACGAATCAGCCCAAACCCATTGTCAACTCTTGACTCGGCCCATTTAGTATTGACTCGGTCCGAGTCAAAACATCAGCCAAGCCCAAAACACTTTCGGGGCTTCGACGAGAAGGACTAAGGATTTGTTCTTGGTGTATGGCGGATTGGAAGACGAGCTCGCTATAAGTGGTTATACCGATGCTAGTTTCCAAACCGACAGAGATGACTTCAGATCGCAGTCAGGTTATGTTTTCTGCCTGAACGGTGGGGCTATCAGTTGGAAGAGTTCCAAACAGCCAACCGTGGCAGATTCGACTACAGAAGCCGAGTACATAGCAGCATCGGATGCAGCTAAGGAAGCTGTTTGGATCAGGAAATTCGTGGGAGACCTGGGCGTCGTTCCTAGCATTGCAGATCCCATTGAATATTACTGTGACAACAATGGTGCGATTGCGCAAGCTAAGGAACCCCGGTCACACCAGAGATCCAAACACATACTCAGGCGATTTCACTTGATCAGAGAAATCATCGACAGAGGAGATGTGAAGATAAGCAGAGTGTCGACGGATGATAATATTGTCGACCCATTGACGAAGCCTCTCCCTTCGTCAAAACATGATGGTCATGTTAAGGGTATGGGGATTAGATGCTTGTAGGATAGATCATAGAGCATAGTGGGAGATTGTTGGTTTTAATGCTCTAGGATGATCCGTGATATGACATTTTGACTTTGTATTGATTCATTGATTTATGAATGCGTTACATTCCCGTTATATGATTGGCATGTTTGTTATATTTCGGTATCCTTGAATCATTATAGAATGATTCTAAACACCCTGGTCAGTTATCATTGTGGGAACAATGATGAATTAAGACTAGCATGAGGTGTGATCGATGCATTGGATGCATATCACAATCATGGGTACTCGTTATGAATGAGTGACTGGTTGACCCGCATGAGATTGTCACATGGACAGAGTCATGACTTGAATCTCATACAGCGGTTCGTTCTTGGATCCTCAGACCTGAGATGTCTAGATCAATACAACGTCAAAATGTCATATCACGGATCATCCTAGAGCATTACAACCAACAATCTCCCACTATGCTCTATGATCTATCCTACAAGCATCTAATCCCCATACCCTTAACATGACCATCATGTTTTGACGAAGGGAGAGGCTTCGTTAATGGGTCGGCAATATTATCATCCGTCGACACTCTGCTTATCTTCACATCTCCTCTGTCGATGATTTCTCTGATCAAGTGAAATCGCCTGAGTATGTGTTTGGATCTCTGGTGTGACCGGGGTTCCTTAGCTTGCACAATCGCGCCATTGTTGTCACAATACAACTCAATGAGATCTGCAATGCTAGGAATGACGCCCAGGTCTCCCACGAATTTCCTGATCCAAACAGCTTCCTTAGCTGCATCCGATGCTGCTATGTACTCGGCTTCTGTAGTCGAATCTGCAACGGTTGGCTGTTTGGAACTCTTCCAACTGATAGCCCCACCGTTCAGGCAGAAAACATAACCTGACTGCGATCTGAAGTCATCTCTGTCGGTTTGGAAACTAGCATCGGTATAACCACTTATAGCGAGCTCGTCTTCCAATCCGCCATACACCAAGAACAAATCCTAAGTCCTTCTCAAGTACTTAAGGATGTTCTTGACCGCAATCCAGTGAGCCTCACCTGGTGTAGACTGATATCTACTAGTCATGCTTAATGCATATGATACATCTGGGCGAGTACACAACATGGCGTACATGATGGATCCAATTGCCGAGGCATATGGAATCCTACTCATGCGCTCTTGCTCATCCTGTGTCTTTGGACACTGAGTCTTGCTAAGAGCAACGTCATGTCCCATTGGCAAGGCACCCCTCTTATACATTGACAAGGTCTTGAATCGGTTCAAGATGCAAGACTCCAAGAGGGGTGCCTTGCCAATGGGACATGACGTTGCTCTTAGCAAGACTCAGTGTCCAAAGACACAGGATGAGCAAGAGCGCATGAGTAGGATTCCATATGCCTCGGCAATTGGATCCATCATGTACGCCATGTTGTGTACTCGCCCAGACGTATCATATGCATTAAGCATGACTAGTAAATATCAGTCTACACCAGGTGAGGCTCACTGGATTACGGTCAAGAACATCCTTAAGTACTTGAGAAGGACTAAGGATTTGTTCTTGGTGTATGGCGGATTGGAAGACGAGCTCGCTATAAGTGGTTATACCGATGCTAGTTTCCAAACCGACAGAGATGACTTCAGATCGCAGTCAGGTTATGTTTTCTGCCTGAACGGTGGGGCTATCAGTTGGAAGAGTTCCAAACAGCCAACCGGGGCAGATTCGACTACAGAAGCCGAGTACATAGCAGCATCGGATGCAGCTAAAGAAGCTGTTTGGATCAGGAAATTTGTGGGAGACCTGGGGGTCATTCCTAGCATTGCAGATCCCATTGAGCTGTACTGTGACAACAATGGTGCGATTGCGCAAGCTAAGGAACCCCGGTCACACCAGAGATCCAAACACATACTCAGGCGATTTCACTTGATCAGAGAAATCATCGACAGAGGAGACGTGAAGATAAGCAGAGTGTCGACAGATGACAATATTGCCGACCCATTGACGAAGCCTCCCCCTTCGTCAAAGCATGATGGTCATGTTAAGGGTATGGGGATTAGATGCTTGTAGGATAGATCATAGAGCATAGTGGGAGATTGTTGGTTGTAATGCTCTAGGATAATCCGTAATATGACATTTTGACTTTGTATTGATTCATTGGTTTATGAATGCATTACATTCCCGTTATATGATTGGCATGTTTGTTATATGAGGTGTGATCAACGCATTGGATGTAGATCACAGTCATGGGTACTCGTTGTGAACGAGTGACTAGATGACCC
>NW_010967136.1:250269-252058 GCF_000463585.1 Tarenaya hassleriana
ATATCTCTCCTGTTAAGGAGGTGACAAGTCCCATATTGCATGTCTACTATCTCCATATGATTCGTGAACGTATCTGATCAACGCCGTTATAATCATCCGGTTAAAGACGACGTTTGACGCAGTCAAGACACGCCACTCCTCACATCAGATACTCTAGACATCTCAGGTCTGAGGATCCAAGAACGAACTCCGGAATAACGATAACAATGGCGCATCCCTATTCGGACAAGAAGTGACCCGGAACGTCTTCAGCATTAAGTCCGAATTAGCTAAGGCCTAGGACATGACTTTAGGCCAGTCTTCGGCCCAAGAGGGAGGCCCACGACCCAGCCCATGTGCAGCCCAAAGGAAGGAGCTTTCCCAACAGCTCTTTATCTCATTTATTGCTAAACCCATGCATGTAAACTTAGCATTAATTATGTTTACTTCTTTTAAAAACTCAGCTCTTGTAATTTGAAAAAGACAATTGAGATTTTGCAAGTAATTTGAGATTGAATTTTCTCTCATCATTGGCTGGTGTGTCCGCCTCTCTTCCTCCGTGTTGGTCGTCGTCGGTGTGTCCGCCGGTCATCCATCGAGCTCGGTTGGTCCGGCTCTTCCCCTTGGTTTGTCCGAGGTTCCTTCCCTTCGCTTTCCATCTCCATTCTTCTGAAACGATCCGAATTCGAGAGCCACCCTTCCGTGAGCCGGTGATTGGATTCGTTTCTCCGCAAAGGCCCTTCGATTCCCCTTGTTCCTCCGTGAATTCGAGAGCCACATTCGTGAGCCGGTGATTGCGGTTGAACCTCCCGCCCATCCTCTTCCGTGCGCACATCATTTTGGTATCAGAGCTTGCTCGAGCCATAGGACGTTCCCCGGGTGAGATCTATCCTTGTTATTGTTATTGTTGTTTCATTTCGATTTCATCTAAATATCCAAACCGAAAATTGTTTCAAAACGAATTGTCGATACTTCTAATTTCGTGTGTTGCTGTACCAGGTTTGAACCGAGAGTTTGAGCAAGGATTCGCGAGCCCAAAACCCTCACAACCCCACGGTGAATTCGCTCCTTGATTCTTGGTCGATTGCACGTTGTGATTGTTGAATCGTTATTGTATACGTGTTTATTTGTCTTCCGATATTTTCAGGATTGTGTGTGCCGGTTGTGTGAGTTGTGTACGTGAATCTCCTGTACGTTCGTTTGTGAGTGGTGTACGTGAATCTCCTGTATGTTCGTGTGTGAGTTGTCTGAGTAAACGTGTGCTGAATCGCGTTAGTTCATTCGCTTGTCTAATCGTTATCGGTTGCCTCGCACATTGCCACAAAATTATGCATGCACGTTGTATTGCCGTGTTAGTACGTTTCCTGCTTTGCACGTTGATTGTGTACCCCTGCACGTGAGTAAGAAAATACGTACGGATTGCACGTTGCGTGATTGGCCGTTGACAACCCCGTGATTGTGTGATTACTTGTCTATCATTTCCGCATTTGCACGTTGATTGTGGATCCATTTGAGTGCTTTGCGTGTTATTTGCGTTGTGCGAGATTTGAGCGAAACATGAGTGCCAACGACGCCACCAACGAGGGTGAGAACGTAGGGTCTTCTAGTAACACCGAGGTATTCCGAGCCCTCCAACAAATGATGGATCGAATAGCTAGGCTAGAAGAATCCCGGCCACAAAACCCACCCGTTCGGGAAACCATCCATCATAACCGAGAACCCGTTGCCCGTCCTATACCAAACCGAGAACATAGCCCCGAAATCCATAGTGGGGATGAGAGCGAGATAGGACCCCGGAGGAGGCAGCGAG
>NW_010967136.1:252542-254485 GCF_000463585.1 Tarenaya hassleriana
AAGGCGAGGCCATTACGCTCAGGTCGAAACGTGGCGTGAGATGAAAAATCTCATGCGAAAGAGTTTCGTACCCCCTCATTTCCATAGAGATCTTCAACGAAGGTATAGGCGTCTAGCGCAAGGATCTAGATCGGTTGACGAATATTACGAGGAGTTCGAACGTATTAGGAGCCGACTAGAGCTAGACGAGGACGAAGAAACGGTTATGGCACAGTTCGTAGACGGACTGCAGGATAAGATCGGTCGCAAAGCGGAGCGCCATCCGTACCGAGACCTTCAAGATCTCGTACACCTAGCCGAACAAATCGAACAACAAGAGAGACGTAAGTCTTCTAGGCTAGGAAAACCCCGGGTTTATACACCAGGAACCTCTAGTACGCCATCTAAGCCGACATCTCTTAGGAGAGAGGTCCCCGAGAGCCGAACCATACCCAGTTACCGGGACAAAGGAAAGAGTCCAGAAACTTCTGATCCGAAACTCCAGCCCGAGCTTACCAAAGACACTCGGACACGCGAAATCATTTGCTATAAGTGTCGCGGGCGAGGCCATATGGCCAAGGACTGTCCGAATTCCCGTGTAATGATCATTACCGACAAAGGGGAATATGAGTCCTTAGACGAGGACGAGGCTGCCGACTCCGACGCGGAGATCGAGTACCCGGACAGCGGCGAGTTACTTGTCACTCGACGAGTACTTAGCACGTTAGTAACTCCGGACGAAACAGCCCAGCGAGAGACCATCTTCCACACCCGTTGTACTATACACGGAAAAGTTTGTGGGATGATCGTCGATAGTGGGTCGTGCACGAATGTAGCGAACGCGTATATGGTAAAGAAGTTAAACCTATCCACTGAGAAACATCCGCATCCATATAAGCTGCAATGGCTTAATAACAGCGGAGAAATAAAGGTGACCGAAAGGGTCAAGATCCCGTTCAGCATAGGTAAGTACCGCGACGAGGTCATCTGTGACGTCGTCCCTATGCAAGCCGGCCACATCCTGCTTGGTAGGCCTTGGCAATTTGATCGGGAAGTGAAACACGATGGTCGAGCCAATCAGTACTCTTTCGTACATGACAAGCGAAAGATTGTGCTCGCACCTCTAAGTCCATCTCAAGTTCACGAGATGCAACTCAAACTAGCCAAAGAACCCGAACCAAAGAAAGAGAACTTCTATGTTAAGGCTAGTCAGGTGATGCGTGCTGTTCGCCAAGAACAGCCGGTGTTGCTCTTGGTATTCAAGGACCGATTGAGCCTCCGTACGGAGACACCGACCGTTAGTCCCGCTATTAGCCGACTCCTGGAGCGCTATAGTGATGTATTTCCGGATGAAATTCCGGCGGGACTACCACCTATACGCGGGATCGAACATCAGATCGATCTAGTGCCAGGAGCACCTTTGCCAAACCGACCCGCGTACCGGCTGAACCCCGAAGAGACTAAAGAGCTCGAGAAACAAGTCCAAGAGCTATTAAGTAAGGGTTATATCCGAGAGAGCCTCAGTCCCTGTGCAGTCCCTGTACTACTGGTACCAAAAAAGGACGGGACTTGGAGAATGTGTGTGGATTGTCGGGCGATCAACAACAACACGGTTAAATACCGGCATCCCATACCATGACTTGATGACATGCTCGATGAGCTAAGCGGAGCCATGATCTTTTCAAAGATCGACCTTAAGAGTGGTTACCATCAAGTTCGGATGAAAGAAGGTGATGAATGGAAAACCGCCTTCAAAACCAAACAAGGTCTTTATGAGTGGCTCGTTATGCCATTCGGGCTCACGAACGCCCCAAGCACTTTCATGCGGCTCATGAACCAGGTTCTAAGAGCCTATATTGGAAAGTTCGTGGTGGTCTACTTCGACGACATTCTCATCTATAGTCGAGATGAAAGAGACCATATCTCGCACTTAGAGCAAGTAATGACCACTCTCCGAAAGGAAA
>NW_010967136.1:255152-258947 GCF_000463585.1 Tarenaya hassleriana
TTCAGAATCTGAAACAATTGTCTCGACGCCATGCGTTGCTGGCAGTCATGGAAGCGAGGATGCTTGGATTTGAGTTCCTCAAAGAACAATATGTGAATGACCCGGACTTCGGAACCATTATTGAGGAGTGTAGTCGCGGAATCTACGGCCCATTCTATATCCATGATGGATATCTATTCCGAGAGAAACGTCTATGTATTCCACGAGGGTCGATACGAGATGTGATACTCCACGAAGCGCATGGAGGCGCACTTGCTGGTCATTTTGGAGTAGATAAGACGCTGGCCATTGTACAAGAACATTTCTTTTGGCCCCATCTCAAGAAAGACGTTCAGAGGTTTTGTGCTAAGTGTATCGAGTGCCATAAGGCAAAGTCTAGAGTGAAACCTCATGGTCTTTACATGCCACTACCAATATCCACCCATCCTTGGGTAGACATTTCGATGGACTTCGTGCTTGGACTACCGAAGATACAACATAAGGATTCCATCTTATCAGATACTCTAGACATCTCAGGTCTGAGGATCCAAGAACGAACCGCTGTATGAGATTCAAGTCATGACTCTGTCCATGTGACAATCTCATGCGGGTCATCCAGTCACTCGTTCACAACGAGTACCCATGATTGTGATATGCATCCAATGCATCGATCACACCTCATGCTAGTCTTAATTCATCATTGTTCCCACAATGATAACTGACCAGGGTGTTTAGAATCATTCTATAATGATTCAAGGATACCAAAATATAACAAACATGCCAATCATATAACGGGAATGTAATGCATTCATAAATCAATGAATCAATACAAAGTCAAAATGTCATATTACGGATTATCCTAGAGCATTACAACCAACAGTTGGGTTGAGTGTATACCGCATATCGAGTTTGCTTACAACAGGGCTGTCCATTCGGCCACTAAACACTCCCCATTTGAGATAGTCTACGGATTCAATCCGATCACTCCCCTTGATCTCATACCCCTCCCGAGCGATGGATTGACGAACCTGGACGGTGAAAGGAAAGCCGAGTTCGTTAAGCAACTCCATCAAAAGGTTCGGGAAAACATTGCTCATAAGACTGAGCAATATACTCGCCAAGCAAACAAAGGACGTAAGGATGTCCAATTCAACGAAGGCGAGTGGGTGTGGCTACATCTCCGACCCGAGCGGTTCCCGGATAAACGCAAGTCCAAGCTGAACCCTCGAGCTGACGGACCATTCCGCATCAGTGAAAAGATCAACGACAACGCCTACCGTCTTGAGCTACCAGGTGAGTATACTGTATCTAATACTTTTAACGTTACTGACTTATCTCGTTTTGATGCAGATTACGATATTTCGAGGACGAAATCTTCTCAAGGGGGAGGGCATGATGAGGACATCGGACCTAGCAGCTTGGAGGAAGACGGGAGCATAACGGAAGGAGTTCTTGAAGACGGGAGCTTAACGGAAGGAGCTCTTGAGGACGTTGAAGACTTGGCCCATCAGGCGTCAAGCCTCTTGCTGGATGATCATAACATCACACGATCATCCGAAGCCGCGGGAACGGGACTTGACATGGACAACGCGAAAGCTTCCCGAGCAAACCATAGAGCCGAACCACCACTTACTCGTGCTAGAGCTCGAGCGCTTCGTGTCACACTCAACAAGGCCGTCAATGACATTCTTAGCGGATCCCGGGAGTCCAAAGACAACACTTCACTCTTCGGACGCAATTCGGCCCGGAACTTGCTTACACTCGAAGAAGATATTTCCTAAAGCCCAAGTGAAGCCCATGGGCTTTATTCCAGCAAGGATTTCGGCCCACATGAAGCTCCAACAGCTATATTTTTGTTATTTGGTCCAAATTAAATCTAAGGCTTGCATGTGAGCTAGCATTTAATGCTTTGACTACTTAAACTCTTTCTAAGTTGTAATCTTCAACACACTTGATCAATTGCAATTTGAACTTTGTTTGAGACATCTTTCTCTCTCAAAACTTGGCTGGTTTGTCCGCCCCCTCTTGCACGAGTCGCCGGTGTGTCCGCTGCCCGTGTCGCCGTCCGGTGTGTCCGACGGCCCCCGTTGAGTTCGGTTAGTCCGGCTCCTCATCCTTGGTTTGTCCGAGGATCTATCCATCTCCATCTCCTTGAAACGATTCCGAATTCGAGAGCCACCCCGTGAGCCGGTGATCGAAATCGTTTCCCCGTAACCCCACTTTGATTATTCCCCGTTCCTCCGTGAATTCCAGAGCCACTCTCCGTGAGCCGGTGATTGCGGTTGAACCTCCCGCCCATCCTCTTCCGTGCGTACATCACTTCCGGGACTTCTCGATTCCGCTCCTTTTCTGTGTGCGTGAATGTCCTCATTCGATCATCCTGCATGAAAAATAGAGAAAAGAATCCTACCCATGACCGTCTAACGTCCTATTATGCCTAAGGTATGTGCAAAGAATGATGTAAGACGTTAGAAAAACCGGTGAAAATCCTGTGTGATCATTTAAGCAACGATTGCTCAAATCAGATCCCAAAACGAAAAACCAAATTTTGGTGGACCTTTGGGACCCAGACCGATCGGTCTACACGGCTCGATCTCCAGGTCATGGTCGGTCCAGACCTTTCGGTCCGGAATGGTCCAGACCGATCGGTCTACACATGCAGACCGTTCAGTCCGGACCTGTCGGTCCAACCGACATGCGAAACCCTAGACCGATCGGTCCAGAGGACCAGACCGATCGGTCCAGGCAAAAACGTGATCAGATCTCGTTTTCGTCGTTTCTGCCCCGTTTCAGACCTGAATTCGACTCCGTTTTCGCCTGCGAACTCAGAATTCGAAGCTTTTGCAATGCAACAATGAACAGAAAATCTACTCTAGATCCACAATCAAATCATGCATAGCATCAAAGCAAACACGGATTCAAACAATTCAAATCCTATAACGTGCGTGATCGAGTTCTAACAAAATCATACAGAGCAACCAGGCTCTGATACCACTGTTGGGTTTCCTAGGATCTCATGAGCGAATTTAATTCCTAAGATATCATTTCTAGGGTTTGCGCAGCGGATGTAAAACAAAATTTTTGATAAAACCCTCTACACGTATCCACACGGCGGAAAGGATTCCAACGGTTGGAACTTGTCTGCTAGGACTGAAGAACACGTTCTTCGTTGCGCAAGGGTTTCAGGGATCTAACTCTTAGGTTTTCCTCTCTCAAAACCTGTCAATAGGGTCTCAAAGTCGTGCCAAGAGGCTTTGGTGGCCTTCCCTAAAGTTAATCCCACTTAAAACCCTAATTAGAGCGAGTTTAGGAAATCCCGATGTCTGGACCGATCGGTCCAGGCCTGGACCGATCGGTCTGGAGCATACGTATGGACCGATCGGTCTGGAGCAATTTCCGGACCCAGTGACTGTCACACGTTACCTCCGGACCGACCGGTCCACGTGTCTGGACCGATCGGTCTGGGTTGGCTGGACCGATCGGTCCATAGGAATTAGATTCGCTCATGAGATCCCAGGAAAACCCAACAGTGGTATCAGAGCCTGGTTGCTCTGCATGATTTTTGTTAGAACCCGATCACGCACGTTATAGGATTTGAATTGTTTGAATCCGTGTTTGCTTTGATGCTATGCATGATTTGATTGTGGATCTAGAGTAGATTTTCTGTTCATTGTTGCATTGCAAAAGCTTCGAATTCTGAGTTCGCAGGCGAAAACGGAGTCGAATTCAGGTCTGAAACGGGGAAAACGAGATCTGATCACGTTTTCGCCTGGACCGATCGGTCTGGTCCTCTGGACCGATCGGTCTAGGGTTTCG